>NC_079216.1:30484635-30671453 GCF_029633865.1 Lampris incognitus | reverse complement strand
CATCTGTTGGTGAAAGTTGTGACTGACATGACACTGCTGACCACTCAAATGTCAAATGGTCAAAGGCTGAAGTGCAGGAACTCGGACGCGTTTATGGTCCTCTGACACTTGCAGACATCAGTGTTTCCAAAGAACCGGGATTGTAAAGGCAGACAGATAGCTTTGAGACATGACGCTGACAGTGGGTACATGAACACGGCCCTTTGCTTTCTGGTCACACTGCAATGAACAAACGTCATGTTGCATTCAGTTGTTGCTGATTGTGTAGTTTTACGACACAATGCTGGGAGTTACACAAAGAAAGACAGAGAGAAAGATGCAAGAACAAGAACAAAAGAAAGAAAGAAAGAAAGAATGAAAGAAAGAAACATGCAAGAATGAGAACAAGGAGAAAGAAAGAAAGAAAGAAAGACAGAAAGAAAGAAAGAAAGAAAGAAAGAAAGAAAGAAAGAAAGAAAGAAAGAAGAAAGAAAGAAAGAAAGAAAGAAAGAAAAGAAAAGGGGAGTCGAAGAGAAACAAGGGCGACAAAGATGAGAAAGACAAGAAAATAGAGACAGGAGCGATAATGAGACATGTGGAAAGAAAGACAGAGACAGGAGAAAGAGAAACCACTCAGATGAAGAGAAGATGGAGCAGAATGAGAATTGTTCCTTGAGTGGTTTGGGAGCTGACAAGAAGGCAGACAGTCCTTAAATGCATGCTAATGCAGATGAAGAATATAGAAGTCCACAAACACGCACACAAACCATGTTGAAATTTATGTTTTTTTTCTCCATTCATTAAAAGACAAATAGACAGACAGAAACGCCGAAAGAGAGGAGAGGGAGGGAAGGACGGACAGAATGGGAAAACAGACAGGGAAGAAAAATAATAGCCAATTTAGCCTTGCAGACTTAAAGAGACACTTTGGCATTTTAGCTGGTTATTTTTCTTCACCAGACACTTGTCATTTCACGTTGAAAAAAAAAGCTTAAATTCCTGATAAACAGATTTTTAGTCCTGATAGCATTTCACACTGAAACCTAAGGGGCACAGCAAGATATTCCTCTAGGACAGAGGGAGCCAAGAAAGGAGGAGAGGATGGAGATGGTAAGGGGAGGGTGGAACGATAGGAAAGTCAGTAAGTGTCCTTCCTCTGTTGCATTGATTGTTGTCATTCACTGTGGCAGGAGATGATAATGAGGAGAAGGTGGGCTTTGGCAGGTGGGAGAGACAGAGGGAAGACAGAAAATAGAGATGCACATTTAGGGAGAGTGGGGGAATTGAGATTGGGGTAAAGAAAAAGAAAAAAAATCAGAATTGGAAGGAGAGAGACATGAAAAATTAGCTACAGAGATTGGCTGCATAATGTCCAAGACATTATGCGAGACAAACCATGAGAACATATATTAGTCTTTTTGACCACTGCCACCTGCCCTAGGTCCCCGCACTGACAAAGCATGAGCACAGATTCACAAAGTGTTTCCATTATTGCTCACACAGCTCCCTAATGGTGGAGCCAACAGTGGCGAACATTGTCGGTTGAATGAAGACAATATTCAAGAGAAGCGTCACAGATCAACCAACCTCTTTAAATGCCTTATAGATTCTGAGGAGACTGACAACAAACTTTTGAATTGACTTTTGAACGTAGTTATGGTCATGGAAGTAATGGACGCAGCAACCATATAGTGAACGTCGGTCGAAATCCAAGCACTTATCAGTATTTGGTTGGTGGAGGAAACTCAGTGGGGATTTCACATAGCCCTGCTGCAAAATTCAGTTTGAGCTGGTTGCTGGTTACCAGCTGGTTGCAAGGGATCAACGACATCAAATGAATTAAGATAAAATAGCATCAAGATATGTTCACCATGGAATGAGCATGTTTGAAGAGAGACAACACAGTGATTGTTGTTTCGGCTGCCTTATGTCTGCAAACCAAGCCTCACACATCAGTTTTGTTCACGTGTCTGAGACTCCTGAATATAAAGAGAACCTGCTTGCAAATACACATTAGACCCCTTATATGTGGTGCTAAGAGTTGATACTGGGTCAGTTGGACAGTTTATTCTCTATAAAGGTCAAATGAACACCCTAATTCAAGAATTATCACCCCAGCACCCTATTCTGGAGGCTCTAAATGACCTATTTTTGGATGGAGCGTTACTGAAAGTTATTTATGTCCTTGTAAAATATGCTATTAGTTCTAACTTGCAGGTCCACCAGGATTTTTGTCAGGAAAAAGTCACTGGACTAAACAAGCTGACGTTTTCCCACCAGACATGAGAGCTGAAGCTATTTGGATGACCAGCGAAACATCTTTAACTCTCCAGTGACAAATCCAGTCGAGTGTTTTGTATTTTATTGTAGGACAAGAGTTAAGGCAGCTGTCAGCTGTTTCCGGCTTCCACCTTTGTGACAGTCAGCTTCTCAGAGTCATAGAGTCGAAGGCTACACAGAGCTGCACCAGCCAAAAGCTCGGCAAGACTAGCCTGCCGATAATTCACACCATACAAACGATTAAAAACTTTCCTCGCTGGCCAACCTGCAAACAAAGTGTAACAGAAGTCAACATGGTGATCCTGGTCACTTTAACTGCATGCTAACATTAGCGTGCTAACAGCACTACAAGCCCGGAGCGAGGAAAATAGCAACTAGCCTCCGACAAGGCCCCAGTGGATCGCTTTAGTGTTGAAAACCCATTCATCGCAACTTCAACAGCAGGTAAACATGTCCCGTAGCAGTAATAAAAATAAAGCATCAATGAGGACTATGAAACCATGAGAGATATGATGGAGCAGCAGATGTTATTCTATGTGGAAATGCTCAACAAACAAGAGGCGTGCTTCACCATCATGTGCTTCACCAAGATAATCCTGGAATCTGCAACTACCAGAATTGATGGAATCATGAAAGAGGTTCAGGAGGTCAAATCCAGCCTTCAATTGTCTCAAGCTCAAATTGATGACTTGAGAGCGATGGAGAAGAAAGTTGGTTCATTTGAATCACAACTGCAAGCTCTGTCCTGTCAGTATATGAGCTCTGAAAGCAAATACATCATATCCAAAATTGATTATTTAGAAAATCAGAGCTGATGAAACAATGTAATTATTGACTGTTTGATACAGGACAATGTCTATAAGTCTTGGTCAGATACTGAACAGAAGGTCAGAAAGTTTTTGACCAACAAACTGAAAATTAATCCATAGTCTCTTGAAATTGAAAGAGCCCAATGCACTGGAAATGTGAAACAGAATGCTTGAAAAGCAAGACCAACTGTAGTGAAATTTCTGAGGCACAAAGGCAAAGAACTCATTCTTGCCAAGGCGAGAGCTCACCTCAAGAACACTATAATTTATGTAAATGAGGACTTCTCTGAATTGATAAGGAAGAAGAGAGCAGACCTAATTCCAACAATGAAACAAGACAGGGAACGAGGATATTATGCTGTCATTAACTACGACAGACTGGTAGTTAAACCACAAAATCTTCAGCAGATGACAGCAACCACAAAGCATGAGTGAATCTGTGCCACCAGAACCCCAATACATATGGTGACTTCTTTTTAACATGTTTTTTTCTCCCTACCAAACAAAATACCATTACATCATCTCCAACAAAGCAATCTGACACCTTTTATCAAATTGTTCCTACATCAGTCTCTTGCTTACTACATGCAAACACTGACCTATATGATCAAGCAAATGGATCTTTAATAGGCTACTTTCCCACTATCTTCCAACAATGAATTTTGGGACTCCTCAACATAGAGCATTTTATATAAAAATGACCCTGACACAAACTGTTTTGCTCAACTGATACAAGATTATTTCGGAACGTCTGATTACTACTGTGAGAACGAATTTAAATCATCTGTTGACCCCAAAAAAATTAAGAGTGACTTTTCCCTTCTTCATATTAATGTTCGCAGCCTACCCAAAAACTATGATACTTCATGCCTTTGTTTGGCCAGCCTCGACTTCTCTTTTAATTTAATAGGGCTAACTGAAGCCTGGATGACTAAAGACAATGTTGATTTGTATGAATTTAACAACTATAAGCACATACACTCACCGGCCACTTTATTAGGCACACCTGTCCAACTGCTCGTTAACGCAAATTTCTAATCAGCCAATCACATGGCAGCAACTCAATGCATTTAGGCATGTAGACATGGTCAAGACGATCTGCTGCAGTTCAAACCGAGCATCAGAATGGGGAAGAGGGGCGATTTAAGTGACTTTGAACGTGGCATGGTTGTTGGTGCCAGACAGGCTGGTCTGAATATTTCACAAACTGCTGATCTACTGGGATTTTCACGCACAACCATCTCAGAGAATGGTCCGAAAAAGAGAAAATATCCAGTGAGCGGCAGTTCTGTGGGCGAAAATGTCTTGTTGATGCCAGAGGTCAGAGGAGAATGGCCAGACTGGTTCGAGCTGACAGAAAGGCAACAGTAACTCAAATAACCACTCATTACAACCGAGGTATGCAGAAGAGCATCGCTGAACGCACAACACGTCGAACCTTGAGGCAGATGGGCTACAGCAGCAGAAGACCACACCGGGTGCCACTCCTGTCAGCTAAGAACAGGAAACTGAGGCTACGATTCGCACAGGCTCACCAAAATTGGACAATAGAAGAATGGAAAAACGTTGCCTGGTCTGATGAGTCTCGATTTCTGCTGCGACATTCGGATGGTAGGGTCAGAATTTGGTATGAACAACATGAAAGCATGGATCCATTCTGCCTTGTATCAACGGTTCAGGCTGGTGGTGGTGGTGTAATGGTGTGGGGGATATTTTCTTGGCACATTTTGGGCCCCTTAGTACCAATTGAGCATCGTGTCAACGCCACAGCCTACCTGAGTATTGTTGCTGACCATGTCCATCCCTTTATGACCACAGTGTTCCCATCTTCTGATGGCTACTTCCAGCAGGATAACGCGCCATGTCATAAAGCTCGAATCATCTCAGACTGGTTTCTTGAACATGACAATGAGTTCACTGTACTCAAATGGCCTCCACACTCACCAGATCTCAATCCAATAGAGCACCTTTGGGATGTGGTGGACCGGGAGATTCGCATCATGGATGTGCAGCCGACAAATCTGCAGCAACTGCGTGATGCTATCATGTCAATATTGACCAGACTCTCTGAGGAATGTTTCCAGTACCTTGTTGAATCTATGCCACGAAGGATTAAGGCAGTTCTGAAGGCAAAAGGGGGTCCAACCCGGTACTAGCAAGGTGTACCTAATAAAGTGGCCAGTGAGTGTATATCGATGCAGAAAAGATCAAACGGGTGGGGGTGTCTCCTTATAACTCAACCTTACCCTGATCTACAAAGAAAGATATGACATTGAAAAGTATTTTACCCTTTCTGCTGAGGCTGTGATTGTTGAAACATGCCAGCCCATTATTGCATGTATCTACAGTTCACCTAGCTCTAGTTTGTCTGTATTCAGTAATAACTTAGAAAATGTTCTTGATATTATTTCTAAAGAAGAGAAAAATTGCTATCTAATTGGTAATTTCAATATCAATATTGTAAACTATAAGACTAATAATTTAATTAAGGACTTTATTGGCACAATGTTCTCTCATTATTTTCATCCTATGATTACAGTACCAATCAGAGTGACAAAGACATCTGCCACCATGACAGACAAAATATTTACAAATGTTTTGGGTGAGAACATGAAATCAGGAGTTCTGTGTATTGATATTGCTGACCATTGCCCGATTTTTTTAATACTATTCAAGGAACATGATAAGCTCGATAGGAAGGAACATGACAAAGTTAATCAGCCACAGCATGACTATATGGGAAAGAGTAATAGAAGCTAGGTTAAGAGGAGAGGTGATGATTAGCAAGCAGCAGTATGGTTTCATGCCACGAAAGAGCACTACAGATGCAATGTTGGCTTTGAGAATGTTGACTGAGAAGTATAGAGAAGGCCAGAAGGAGTTACATTTTGTCTTTGTGGATTTAGAGAAAGCATATGACAGGGTGCTGAAAGAGGAGGTGTGGTATTGTATGAGGAAGTCGGGAGTTGCAGATAAGTATGTAGAAGTGATGCTGGATATGTATGAGAGAAGCGTGACAGTGGTGAGGTGTGCAGTTGGAATGGCAAATGGGTTCAAGGTGGAGGTGGGATTACATCAAGGATAGGCTCTGAGCCCTTTCTTGTTTGCAATGGTGATGGACAGAATGATGGACGAGATCAGGCAGGAGTCTCTGCGGACTATGATGTTTGCGGATGACATTGTGATCTGTAGCGAGAGTAGGTTGCATGCTGAGGAGAGGCTGGAGAGGTGAAGGTATGCAATGGAGAGAAGAGGAATGAGAGTTAGTAGGCGCAAGATGGAATACATATGCGTGAATGAGTGGGGTCAGTGGAATGGTGAGGACTAAAGGAGAAGAGATGATGAAGGCATATGAGTTAAAATACTTGGGATCAACTGTACAAAGTAACGGGGAGTGGAGAAGAGAGGCGAAGAAGAGAGAGTAGGCAGGGTGGAGTGGGTGAAGAACAGTGTCAGGAGTGATTTGCGACAGAAGGGTACCCACAGGAGTTAAAGGAAAGGTTTACCAAATGGTTGTGAGACCAGCTATGTTATATGGTTTGGAGACAGTGGTACTGACAAAAAGACATGAGATGGAGCTGCAGGTGGCAGAGTTGAAGATGCTAATATTTTCAAGACGAGGAAGGACATGATTAGGAACGAGTATATTAGAGGGATAGCTGAGGTTTGACGGTTTGGAGACAAAGCAAGAGAGGCAAGATTGAGATGTCTTGGACATGTGTGGAGGAGAGATGCTGGGTATATTGGGAGAGGGATGCCGAATATGGAGCAGCCAGGGAGGAGGAAAAGAGGAAGGCCAAAGAGGAGGTTTATGGATGTGGTGAGAGAGGATATGCAGGTAGCTGGTGTGGCAAAGGAAGATGAAGAGGACAGGAAGAGTTGGAAACAGATGATCTGCTGTGACGACCCCTAACGGGAGCAGCTGAAAGTAGTAGTAGTAGAACATGATAAGCCTACATTTACACTATGTCCCAAATATAAGAGAACCTTCAATGAAGCAAATATAGCGGAGTTCGGATTAGTGGTCAGCGAGTATCCATGGACAGAGATCCTTCAGTCTGTAGAGCCACAAAACGCTTTTACTTTGTTTTTGGAATGTATCTCCTAGGCCTATGATCTGCTTTCCCCTTGTACTGGTGTCTCACAAGCCTCATCATAAACTGACCAAACCATGGATAACTTCTACCATCACAAAATCCTTGAATACTAAACACAGACTGTACAAAAAAATCTTTTCAGTCCCACTTCATTTAATCTTGCACAATTTAAAAATTATAGAAATAAATTAAACCACATTATCAGAGGAGCTAAAAACACCACTACAATGTAGAATTCTCTAAACATAAAAATGACATGACCTTTCTTTGGAAAACAATTATAACTGTAATTCTTCTTCAGATGCTTTGGCGTCTTGGCGTTAGAAACAATGCACTGCTCTGTCCCAACAGTTACCTTAAAGATAGACAGCAGTTTGTGTCCTATGATGGAACCAATTCCACTTTTCTCCCCGTACTCTGTGGCGTACCACAAGGCTCAATTCTTGGGCCCTTGTTATTTTTGATATATATTAATGACCTCCCGAATGTTTCAGACAAGCTGACTAAAATTTTATTTGTAGACGAACACAAGTGTCTTCCATTCACATAAAGATCCTGACACCATCATTAAGGTGTCAAATAAAGAACTTAACAAGCTGTCTATTTGGTTTAAGTCCAACAAACTATCACTTAACATTAAAAAAAATCAAGTTTCATCTTTTTTTGGTCTTAAATCAGGGACTTTTAGCTCCTCATCTAAAATTGTAATTGATAATGTCACCATAACTGATGTGTGTTCTACACGATTCCTTAGCATTCTGCCTGATGAATCCGTATCTTGGAAACCTCATATCAGGGCCATAACCATGAAAATGGCCAAGATTGGTATACTAGGCAAAATCCGTCACTTCATCAACACTGAGGTAGCCACTATGTTATATTATTCAATGGTTTATCCGTATATTAATTATTGTAATATAGCTTGGGCTAGTATTCATCAGACCAAACTTGAGCCCATATACCATCTTCAGAAACGAGCACTAAGAAAAGACATTCCTCTCAGCCTTTGTTTCTTTAATTAGGTGTCCTCAGTGTTTGTCAAGTGAACCATCTCCAAATTGGTTTATTTGTTCATAGTTCCTTAAAAAGAACACCCCCTTTCTTTCATGACATATTTGCATACAATTATTAATTTCATACTTACTCCACATGTAGTTCTTCTCTCCTTAGACCCCCCCCATTCCCATAGTTCCCAATCTCAGTTCAGTATATTCTACCGACGGTCCAAAATATGGAATTCTCAAAGTGAATATATAGAGATATATTTTTATATTATTTTTATAAGCTGGGTCCAACCAATATTTTCCTTTGTCATACAAGTCTAAAGGCCTATTATATATATATATATATATATATATATATATATATATATATATATATATACACTGCTCAAAAAAATAAAGGGAACACATAAGCAATGCAATGTAGCTCCAAGTCAATCACACTTTTGAGATATCAACCTGTCCAGTTAGGAAGCAACACTGATTTGTGAATCAATTTCACCTGTTGGTAAATTGTCTAATTTCCACCAGGTGGAAATTAGACAATTTGCAAGACAACCCCTATAAAAGGAATGGATTTGCAGGTGGTGGCCACAGACCATTTGCCTGTCCTCATCTTTTCTGGCCGATCTTTGGTTAGTTTTTCATTTTGCTAGTGCCCTCACCACTAGAGGTGGCATGAGGCGGTATCTGCAACCTACAGAAGTTGCTCAGGTAGTGCAGCTCATCCAGGATGGCACATCAATGCGTGCTGTGGCAAGAAGATTTGATGTGTCTCCCAGCACAGTGTCCAGAGCATGGAGGAGGTACCAGGAGACAGGCCAGTACACCAGGAGACGTGGAGGGGGCCGCAGGAGGACAACAACCCTGCAGCAGGACCGCTATCTGGTCCTTTGTGCAAGGAGGAACAGGAGGAGCACTGCCGGAGCCCTACAAAACGACCTTCAACAGGCCACTAATGTGCAGGTTTCTGCTCAAACAGTGAGAAACAGAATGCATGAGGATGGTATGAGGGCCCGACATCCACAATTGGGGCCTGTGCTCACAGCCCAACACCATGCAGCCCGATTGACCTTTGCCAGAGAACATCTTGGTTGGCAGATTCGCCATTGGCGCCCTGTGCTCTTCACAGATGAGAGCAGGTTCACACTGAACACATGTGACAGACGTGAGAGAGTCTGGAGACGCTGTGGAGAACGTTCTGCTGCCTGCAACATCCTCCAGCATGACCGGTTTGGCGGTGGGTCAGTGATGGTCTGGGGAGGCATATCCTTGGAGGGCCGCACAGACCTCTACGTGCTAGCCAAAGGTACCATGACTGCCATTAGGTACCGGGATGAGATCCTCAGACCCATTGTCAGACCATATGCTGGTGCAGTGGGCCCTGGGTTCCTGCTCATGCATGACAATGCTCGTCCTCATGTGGCCAGAGTGTGTCAGCAGTTCCTGTATGTCGAGGGCATTGATGCTATGGACTGGCCTGCACGTTCCCCAGACCTGAATCCAATCGAGCACCTCTGGGACATCATGTCTCGTACCATCCGCCAACGCGATGTCGCACCACAGACTGTCCAGGAGTTGACCAATGCCCTGATCCAGGTCTGGGAGGAGATCCCTCAGGAGACCATCCGTCGTCTCATCAGGAGCACGCCCAGACGTTGTAGGGAGTGCATACAGGCACGTGGAGGCCACACACACTACTGAGCCTCATTTTGAATCGTCTTGAAGAATTTCCACAGAAGTTGGATCAGCCTATGTTCTCATTTTCCACTTTGATTTTGAGTATGATTCTGAATCCAGACCTTAATGGGCTAATGATTTTGATTTCCATTGATCATTCTTAGGTTATTTTGCTCTAAACACATTCCTCTGTCTAATAAATAAAGATTTTCAGCTGAAATATTTCATTCATCAAGGTCTATATTGTGTTTTTAGGTGTTCCCTTTATTTTTTTGAGCAGTGTATATATATACGTATATATATATATATATATATATATATATATATATATGTAACATTGTTAAAAGAAACACTCAACAGTAGGGAAAGTGCTCAACAAATAACGAGCAAAATAATCCAGTGAATCAAGTAAATTCTTTATGAGACAGTACAAACTTGTTTCATGTCATAAGCAATCATCAGCTGTCAATAAACCTACTCAGGAAAGAACATACCATTTACTTCCTCGTCATGCACATTGCGTGCTTGTCTTATGAAAAGTCTAAACCATATCACACGAGCATATGCTCTTAGTCTGTTAATGATAGTGTTTGTGTATACTTGCATGTAGCATGAATGTGTGTTCTTGGTGTGTGTGTGTGTGTGTGTGTGTGTGTGTGTGTGTGTGTGTGTGTGTGTGTGTGTTGTGATTATGACTGATTCATTGTACTGTTGTAACATAGGTGTTTATGGGATGCATTGTTGTCAGGTGCTGTGCTGAACTGTGTCTCCATCTTTTGCAATGTCTGGAATTATTGATAGACACATACAAATTGTGCATATTACATTGCTGTTATTGTTTGCTGTGGTATACTGCCTGGAGAATATCACTTTTCAAGCCTCTTGAGGGTTTTTAGGCAATTCTCTCTCCAATTATATATTGTATCTTTTTCATATGTGTAAATCATATGTGTAAATAAAGACACAAACAAACAGTCAGATTTGACCCCGGTCACAACAACATCCTTAGAGTCCAGTAAAAACAACTTTTTTAACCTGTTATTTGCACAAGTCTGCCATTTGACAACTCAATAGCTTTGCGAACCATGGAGTTTGTCAGTCCTCAGTAAGACAAATATGGGATTTCATTTTTTTATTTTTGATTTAATAACATTACCAACTACTAGTAAAAATGCCTGGAAATCATATAAAATTGCCTTTAAAGGGTGACATAATACCAGAGATGGGCACAAATACATCAAAATGTATCTTTTACTAATTACAAATACTTGCTCATCAAATGTATCAAAATGAAATACAAAATACTGGTATGAGAAAATGTATTTAATTAAAATACAAGTAATTTGTAATTTGAAAATACAAAAATACATTCTATTCAAACTGATATCACATTTTAGGCATTACATAGCCTCAGTATGGGTCTGACCTTAACCTCCCTACATTGAAATGATGAGCTCTGCTAATTTCCCCACATTATAGATTTGAAGTGGCCAGTCAGGATATCTTGGAGGTGGGAGGCTGTGAATTCAGGGATGCATGCTGGGTAGTTTCTGTCAGTCAAACTGACCATTGACTGACTGAATGAACAGCCAGTTGAAATGCAACTGGGGGAAGTGAACAGTTAGGCCACAGTGATGCACTAGTTCTTTCAGAAGACAATTAGACTGGGCATTTAGCAGATGCCTTTTTCAAGAGCGGTAAATATAAGTACAGTGGAGTAAGTAAAATTGTGAGATCGCCAATTATACAAGCAACTAATAGAACGAGTGCAAAAGACACATAACAGTACCATTACAGCAGAGTATGATACAGTACAAAATAGTAGAAGAGAAAAAGAAGCACCCCCCTTCCCCCCATTTTTAACACAGCCTATGGCTAAGTTCTAAGTGTGTGTGTGTGTGTGTGTGTCTTTTGTATATTTTGCTATTTTCTGCTCCGACTGTTGCTACTTTTAATTAATCACTTTTTATGACACTTTTTTTAAAAAAAAAATTACTAACTCCGTTTTAAACTTGTCTGTAAGTTTATTTATTTATTTATTTATTTTGACCGGACCTTTTTTTTTTTGAGGGGGGAGATTTTATTGTTTTATTGTGTGTAGCACTTTGTGTTACATTTGTTTGTGTTTCGACCCCTGGCTCTACAGAGTGCAACCAAAAAGGGGGACACACCGAAACCGTTCAGTAAACCATAATTTATTACAAAATAAAGAACAAACTTAACTTAAATCAGTGGTGTAAGGCTGTGCACGTGTGGGTGTATTTGCTGATGTAGTGCGTGCTGTCAAGTGCAAAACAAAACCAACACACAAAGCAAAATGGGTGGCAGTGAGAGTGCCCAGACTGAAAGCTGGCTACAGCTTTATGCTGAAGGACATGCCGTCTCAGGTCTGACAAACCATCCAACCTGAAACACAATAAAGGTGAACAGAACAACCAATCCACCGGGGGGAGTGGTTCGTCACACCTCCTCCCATGAAATGGGATTTCTACCAGAAAACCCAACCATATTACAATAAATAACAGTGACTAATTATAACGAATAAATGAAAAAAAATTACAACGGAAAAGAAACACCACCTGATGTCTCTGGCCGCTTCTCCCCCCTCCCACATCAGCAACCTAGTAGGCCTTCCTAAGAAGCAATTTTAAGAGTACGGGAGGAGACAGGGCGAGAGGAGAACAGATGGAACAAAAGGCATAGAGTTACTAGGAGCAAGGAGCCCGAGGACAGGGCATCGGCAACAGTGTTTGCTGAGCCCTTGACATGGCGAATATCTACAACAAGGACCAACGGATTAGCCGTTGATTAGGACACTGTAAGGAGTTTAGGAAAGTCAGGGGATTGTGGTCTGTATAGACTACAATAGGCGCACTTGAACCAACATATACATCAAAATGTTGCAAGGCCCAAACGAGAGCGAGTGCCTCCTTTTCCACCACTGAATAATTCAACTGACACGAGCTGAATTTGCGAGAGAAGAAACTGACAGGATACTCAATCCCTTCCGCATCTCACTGCAGGAGGACAGCCCCAGCGCCTACATTACTGGTGTCCACCTGCAGGGTGAAAGGCATATCAAGCTGAGCAGCAGCTAACACACACAGGCTCTGAACACAAAATTGACTTGACATTTTCAAAAGCCAATTGACAGCTAGGCGACCAAACAAACTGAGCTTTGCCTTTCAGCAAGTTGGTGAGTGGGGCAATGACATGGGAGAAATTGCAGCAGAAACTACGATAGTAGCCTACAAGTCCAAAAAAACACATGAGCTCCTTTTTTGTGGTTGGAAGAGAATACTGCTGTGTGGCCAGTATTTTAGCCTGTACCGTTCGCACCTGACCTCGCCCCAATACTTTACCAAGGTACGCCGCAGTGGCTTTGGCGAACTCACATTTTGCCAAATTTACTGTGAGGCGTGCCTCCCCAACCTGTCAAACAGCACACAGATACGTTTGAGGTGTGCATCCCACGAGTCACTGTAAACCACTACAGAACAACTAATCCACCGGGGGGAGTGGTTCATCACAGTTTGTATGAAAAGTGCTACACAAAGAAAGTCTGATTGATTGATTGATTGATTGATTGATTGATTGATTGCCAACAACAATCTAAAAAAAGAGTATACTCCTATGTGTACCCCCTAACACTGCAGTCCTTCTACTTCCATTTAGATGTTTTTCGGCACAACTAATTTCTCCATCAGTTCAACTGTTAATCGCCCTTTGTGAGGGTGATAAGCCATGCCTGCAAAAGAGAAATGACACTCAACTGGTGCCGATGATGGCGAAGTGGTGTTGAATATCACAAAGAGTAGCTTGACAGCATCCTGACTGGATGCATCACCACCTGGCATGGGAACTGTACTGCCCTCAACTGCAAAACACTGCGGAGGGTGGTGCAGACAGCCCAGGGCATCAGTGGATGTGAGCTTCCCTCCATCCAGGACATATACAATGGACATTGTGTCAGCAAAGCCTGTGGGATTATCAAAGACCACAGCCACCCCAACAATGGACTGTTCCAGCTGCTAACATCAGGCAAGTGGTACCGCAGCCTCAAAGCTTGGATCAGTAGGCTCCGGAACAGTTTTTTCCGCCGAGCAACCAGGCTTTTGAACAAAGAATATTAAAGACACTAAGCCTGGTGCCGGACTGACTGGTACTGACCTATGGTCTTCAGCAGATCATAAGTTTACACACAATCACGCACACACATACATAGCTTGGCATACACAAACACACACAAATCTACAAAAAACTACATACATGTATGAACATTTATTAAGGCCGGGCTTACACACACACACACACACACACACACACACACACACACACACACACACACACACACACACAGCACCCTACATACACCACACACTATTTATTATTATTACTGCTTTTTTGTTCTGCTTTTTTGTTCTGTTTTGTTGTTATTTTATTACTATTGTTGCTGCAGTGTTGAGGAGCCAAAACACAAGACTTTACTCTCTTGTACTTATATATTGAGACGTAATAAATAAAAAATCTTGATCAGTGGATATGAATCTGGTGAAGAAAGGTCCTTTCTGGGGTACTCCAGAAAGTCAAGGGTCTCCAACTCTGCTTTTCTGTGGCTGGGCAACATCTCTCTGCCCAACTGGCTTTTAGTTCCTGTTGTTGGGATTGGAAACAGTAGCGGCAAACAGAGAAACAAGGTTGTTATGAATTTATATTAAATTCAAGGATTTTTAATGTCACAAAATATCTAAAAATGTGACGAGAAACTAGCTACTCATTCATTTTTTTAATTGATGAATATTAATTTTTGATAATCAATTAATGAAATTGCAGTTTAACCTTAAGACACTGAAGTGAGAGTAGTTTACATGTGCCTTGGTCCGAGAAGATGAAGAAATTTTCTTCATTCTCTTCAGCGGTGTTTGATGAGGCAGTCTTACTTCTTGACATAAGGCGAGGCTCTTCAGCTGAAAGCAAAAACAGGTAATGTATCCTTTTCTTCTCTGCAGCTAGTTTGGGAGGCAACAACCACTTCTTGAAAAATGGGTGGGTGGGTTGCTATAGCCAGGATGGCTTCATTGACAGCAGTCTTCAGCTGTAAGAAGCTACTGAACCTTTTCTCAAAGCCAGCTATGGTGGCTTGGAAGAAATGTGAGCAGTACCACAAGTTTGAAGCTTGCAAGTCATGTAGTTTAGCCTGAACAGGAAAGAGGGTAGGTATGAGCTCACCATAGCAGCATGAGGTCTGACCTTGAAGGTGGTAAATTGCAGTGGCAATGGGCTTGAGGACTCTGCACCATTCCTCAAGGAACTCAAGCTCTACCTCTTTGAATGGTGGGAATTGCAAGGCAGGCATGCTCTCAGGAAGCTTCTCCCCAAGAAATGTCAGCTGACTCAAACAGTCATAAAGAGAATTCCACCTATACAAACACAGGGTTTCTTCAGTTGCTGGTTGGTCAAGTCATTGACTATTTCCACATATTTTGGTCTGCCAGAAGCATTCCATAGGGCTGAACACTTTGCCATGGATGAATGATTCAGCATGGAGAGAGTTGAATTGTCTTTAATTGCCATTTTGGCATCTGTGGTTGAAAACAAACTCAGTGTGTTGCGTGAAACACCTGACCTGAGGTGGTAGAATGATAGCACACCGTGACACTACTTCTCCCTCTGGATCTTATTACAAATGAAAGATCCTGTTCCTGCTCATCTGTCTCATCCTGTTTCTCTGAAATGACTGTGATACTGAACTCTCGAGATGCTTTTGAGAAGTTTGGTGCGTTGTCAGTTACAGTTGCCAGAATAGTGTCAGTTGTGAGTCCATATTCTGAATGGATTTCCTCCAGTAGTTCTACAATGCGATTGTATGTATGTGGACTGAGAAAATGTCTGCAAACAAGAACAGCTGATTCATGTTCTAGCATGTTTGTTTGTATCCAATGTACAGTGACTCCCATATAACTTGTTTTTTTTAGTTGACCAGATATCTGCAGTGGCGCAAACATGTTGTGTGCACCTGAGTCTCTCCATCAAAACTTGCTGTTTTATTATGAAAGTCTTCATCGATTCTTCTCCCTCTGGACATCACCAAGTCTATAAATTCTTTATGCTCAACAGTGGCCGATGGGTATATGCCTTTAGTGACATGCCTTTAGTGACATGCCTTTAGTGACATGCCTTTAGTGACAAAGGATGTGAGGAGAGAGTCACTTTTATTTTGTGTCACTGGACAGTAGTTTGTTTGTATGAGGTCCTGTTTTTTTGGGTTTTTTTTTTTTTGGGGGGGGGGGTTGCTTTCGCCACTGGCAAATTCCTTTTTGTGGTCTTCAAATTCTTTTATTTCGTCAGGGGGCCTTTCTTTCAAGTGGGTTTTAAAATGTGATGTCGCTGCAAGAGAGCCACATATACTGTGCACTAACCTTTTTGTTAGTGTACAGTTGACACTCAGCCTCTATCTTTCCGTTAGGTATGTTAGAGTATTTAAGGGCTAGCATCAAACCTGTGTTCAGTGCTTTCGTGGCACAGGTTATGGTTATATTTACCTGTGGTTGCTACCGTCACTGCTGGATTTGTGTTTCTCTTACAACCTTGACAATTTTAATAAATCATCCTAACATGACTTTTAATAACACACATACACACAAATTTCAGACAATCACAGATTTTAGCTGTTTGAGCTGCAAACAATAACATGTTTGTGTAAAAGATATAGAGATAAACTGATAATACAATACATACATATAAGGAAAGCATGAGAGATACAAATGTTTCTGTGCAGTGTGTGCAGGGTTGTCTGCTAGGTGCACATTGTATATGGGTGGTTACATTTGACTTAGTAAGCATTTGTGTGTGTGTGTGTGTGTGTGTGTGTGTGTGTGTGTGTGTGTGTGTGTGTGTGTGTGTGTGTGTGTGTCTGTCTGTCTACCGTGAATTATATCTGCATACTTGTTCATTCATGCGCTTAAGGTTTTTTTAGTTTGTTTTGTGATCATCTGCCTGTTTAGTTTTCTTTAATTTTTCACCTTGGGCCGGGATCAGACTGCACAATTTCAGCCCATTTTGACACGATGTTGTCATTGCCGACAAATTTCCAGCATCAGGAATGACAAACGGGCACCTTTACCCCATATAGCATGACATAATCGAAGAACAGCAATTTGGTGTCTGGGACGCCCCATGACACCCCAACGTAAAGTCTAGGATGTCAGAATTTTTTGCATTTTCCGGCCTAGTCTGACAACTCCTACGATGTGTTCTCATAGATGGATTATGAGACAATGGGCCCCCAGGCATGGACGTGTAAAAGGCATATTAACAGCATATTAACTAAGACATACATCAACCTGCAGTTTCCTTCAGTTTTTCAGTAGGATCTTTGGGGCTCTGTTATTGACATGAATGACTAAGCTCTTTGACTATGCAACAATAAATTTAAAGTTAATAACAGCGCTTTCACGAAGAGGCTCTGGCTTAGGGGCCCCCTGAGCCCTTGGGCCCGGTAGGCCTGTTCGATCCAACCATGCGTGTTCCTTGATGTTGACCAATAGGTTGACAGAGTGCTCTCTGGTAAACATATGTAAACATGACAAAGAGAAAGAGGGACACTGCTGTTGCTGCTGTCAGGTGGAATGACAAAACTGAGGAAAGGTTCGTTGAGCAATGGCAACAATACCCCTGCACTTTTGACATTTCATTGAGGGAGTACTATGACATAGTCAAAAAAGATAAATGTTGGTGAGAAATAGCGGAGGAACTTTAGCAACCCGGTGAGAAGCTGGTTAAGCTGTGCTAGGTTATCATTCCCCAGCCGCAACAGCAACCAAAATAATTATTTTCTTTCTTTCTTTTCTTTTTCTTTTCAGAACACAAGACTGCCAGCATCACACATAGAGCTTCTGTAGCCATGATTGACAATTTCTTGACCCTACTCACGCAAGGACTTTAGCTCAGCGTTCAACACCATCGTCTTAGATATCCTCCACCCCAAACTCACCCGGCTCGCTGTACCAGCCCCCATCTGCCAGTGGGTTAAAAACTTCCTGACAGACAGGGGGCAGCTGGTGAGGCTGGGGAAAATCACATTCAGCACCCGGACAATCAGCACTAGCACTCCCCAGAGATGTGTGCTCTCTCCTCTACACAAATTACTGCACCCCAGGAGACCCATCTGTTAAACTCCTGATGTTTGCAGATGACACAGTGATCAAAAAGACCCAGTATTGGCGTTATCTGGGATGGTGATGAGTTTGCATATAGATGGGAGCTTGAACAGCTGGCCCTCTGGTATGGCCATAACAACCTAGAACTGAACACACTCAAAACAGTGGAGATGACAGTGGACTTCAGGAGGAGCCCCCCAACACTGCCCCCCCCCATTATAATACTCAGCAGCATGGTGTCTGCGGTGAAAACCTACAGATTTTTGGGTTCCATAATCTCCCAGGACCTAAGATGGGCATTAAACATAGACACAATCATCAAAAAGACCCAGTAGAGGACGTACTTTCTCTGCCAGCTCAGGAAGTTCAACCTGCCTCAGGAACTGCTGATTTAGTACCACACTGCAATAATCCAGTCTGTCCTCTGCACATCCATCAATGTCTGGTTTGGATCGGTCACCAAACAGGACAGGGACAGACTACAACGGACAGTTAAGTCTGCAGAGAAAATCAGCGGTGCCCATCTGTAACTCCATTCAGGATTTACACATCTCCAGAGTCAGGAAACGAGCAGGCAACATCACTGCTCTGCCATCACACCCTGGTCACAACCTGTTCAAAATCTTCCCCTCTGGTAGGTGTTACGGAGTACTGTTCACCAAAGCAACCAGATATAAAAACAGTTTATTTTTGTGGGCTGTCATTCAAATGAACCCTTAACATTGTCAAATAAATCCAACCATTTTGTATATACTGTACTGTACATTGTACGTATACTGGTACACTGTCATGTCCATCTACCTCAGGCATGTATGTAAGTAACCTGCTAACATCTATTTCAGCATCTCCACTATATTCTCTGCACCATTGAACTTTATCACCTCTTATTTCACCTGTATATACTCAATCCTTGTGTATATATCTGAAGATTGTTATGTTGTAGTGTTGTTATTCTACGTTAAGTACACTGAGACAGCCACAAAACCAGAGTCAAATTCCATTTAGTGCAAACCTACATGGCCAATAAACCTGATTCTGATTGTCATTCTGACTCTAAACATTGTGAAAGGCAGCATACGATGACTGGTCAAGGTCATACTGGAAGTGTTGTCAGTTTCCTGGCCAAGACACAGCAATAATTTATGACTACGATTGCCTAATCTGACACGGTGATCATCGTAAAAGACAAACATATCATCTAGTCTAATCCCTGGCATAAAATGCATAAAACACAATTTCAATTTAAGAGGGAATGCAGTGCCTTTCTCGCCGACATACTCTTGAAGGAAAAGAGATTCTGAAGCTGATTCTATTCAGTCAGAACGAGAGAAAAGAAGACATTCACAATAGCATCTTCCTGCCTTGGATGAAGGACAAACTCTTTTCATCAGCATTGCCACTCTCTCTCTCTCTTTCTCTCTCTCTCTCTCTCACACACACACACACACACACACACACACACACACACACACACACACACACACACACAATCCTATACAACTCACCCTCCTGTACCCACACACCATGCACACCCACGTGCTTACACACAAATCTACATTACCCTGCTCTCACTGACACACCAACAACATTCACATCCACACCAACACAAGCACACTCACTATAAGTCTATGTATGTTGTTGCCTTAAATTATCACATTCAGGTGGTAAGTGGGGCCTTGCCTCTATGGTGAATCTGAACTCTATGGCTGGACTAAACTTTATTGACTGGAGCCGATAGTTCCTTTTGCATGATATATTGGATATTTAAGTTAAACTTCTTCACCAGAAACCTATTTACAACTCATACTTTGTTCCTTGGATTGTCAGCATACAAGTAGAGAGCTTGAGTCTTAAAGCTGCTGTAGGTAACATTGGAGAAGTGAGGTAACTGGCATAATTCATATTGTCATTGTAAATATATGCATTGTTTACAACTTTATTGTTGCCATGCTCTGTTTTACTCATCAGTGAAGTATTTATAAAGACTGCTATTTCCAAAGTACAATGCTGCCCTGTGTGCGCACATGACCTGATTGACACTATTGATTGAGTTAGGGAAGACCCTTAGAGGTGATTGGTCATTTCATTTGGACCAAATAGATGTTTTGCAAATCAGAATATAGACCAAGGAGCAGCCAGAGAGACCGGGTTTATTCACAGTACATTTACTTGATGGATGCCCCCTTAGTATATAATGGGAATTTCACCAAATATGACAAAATGGCATTGAAAGAACGTTACCTATAGCGGCTTTAAACATCAAATTGGATTAGTTTAGCTGGGGATGGTAATGATTAATGTAACTGTTATGCACTGCAGTATACAGTATTTGTATAGCCTGTGGATTATTTGCACGAAAGAAATTATGTCTGTGATTTCCCCAGAATTACTAAGAGGCCATAAAATAAAATGTCGTGCACTACAATTTTGGTAACTGTATGGACATATTGGTAATAATCATGTAAGTCTTATACAAGTATTATTTATATAAACAATTATTTTCATTTGCAGGAATAAAGGCTACATTGTTTCTGACATGAAACTTTATGTGTAGCTACATAATTATTAACAAATGTTGCGCTACAAATGACACATAATCTCATGACCTCTTAAAGTATTTAATAAATGGGTTCTGTAATATGGTTTTGGTGGATGAGGGCTCATGATTGTTGGGCAGCAGTCAACAAGGCTACAGCACAACAGCGTTGAGTGAGTGATATGAACTTGCAGCCTATATGTGTTATAGGAATCTGCACATTGTGTAAAAATCTGAAATAGTTTTCAAGGATGCCATGGCAGAGGGTGAAAATGTACGGCAATGCTTGCCAGTCTTTTTTATGTATTGACATCTAAGGTGGAGTACAAATTTGAGTTTGTGAGCAAAAGAGAAAAGAGGAAGAAAGTGTGTGCAGTGTGTCTATTAACATGGTTTGAAATGAATAAAAGGTGGGAAAATGGTGGGGGAGCAAATTAAAGTGGAAAACAGATTTGTATATTACTTGGAAATTTGTGTCAGATTTACCTCTGATCTTCCTTGCAATTCTTAAAGTTCCCCTCCAGATACATTTTAAAGTTTAGAAATACCCTGAGATGATTAATATATTGTTTAACATGGTTTTCCCACATAAAAAGTAAAAAAAAAACTCTGAAAAGGGGCTGGAAGCACATCTATTCTTTCTCCCTCATTGAGATTTTTCAATAAGGGAGAAAGAGTCAAGATCTATGAATATACAAATATCACAGGTCTCGCACCCTGCCCACCACTGCTGCTTGCCCTAAGTTTTTTTATAGATACTTTATTGATCCCCGCAGGGAAATTCCTCTCTGCATTTAACCCATCCTATCTGTGTAGCTAGGAGCAGTGGGCAGCCACTGGGCAAGCACCCGGGGACCAACTCCAGTTTGTCTTGCCATGCCTCGGTCAAGGGCACAGACAGGAGTACTAACCCTAACATGCATGTCTTTTTTGATGGTGGGGCAAACCGGAGCACCCAGAGAAAACCCACCGCAGACACAGCGAGAACATGCAAACTGCATACAGAGGACGACCTGGGATGACACCCAAGGTTGGACAACCCTGGGGTTCAAACCCAGGACCTTCTTGCTGTGAGGCGACAGCGCTAGCCACTGCGCAACCGTGCCACCCAAAAGGGAGAAAAACAGTAGTCACCCAACGTGGGGTTGACCGATAAAAGAACGGTGCACATCAAGATGGCTAGCGTTATAGTAAATATTGGAGAGATTCAGCCACACATGTTTGACCCTCAGTCAGACCCAGACTCTTTTAAAACAATGTTACAAAGTGCTTTACAAAGAAATAAAACCAGACAAGGCAAAAATAAGAATAAGACCAAATAAGTAAGAGTAAAAATAGATACAGCACGAATAAATAAAAACAAATATCAAACATTTATAAAAGCTTTCACAAAAAGAAAAATTTTAAGATGAGAATTAAAGGAAGCTAGAGACTTGGTTTGTCTCACTTTGACAGGAAGATAATTCCATGGTGTGGGGGCTCCAACAGCAAAAGCACAGTCACCATTTGTGACAAACCGAGACCTGGGAAAACCAGCAGGGCTCAATCTGTGGATTTTAGTGGTGGAGATGGTGTATACCAGGTCAATAAATCACAAATGTATGTAGGAGCAAGACTGTTTAAGGCCTTAAAAGTAAGCAATGACATTTCAAAATCAAATTGAAATATAATAGGGAGCCAGTGTAGGGAGGCAAGCACAGGAATTATATGGTTATGCCTCTTTGTCCCAGTAATGAGCTGAGCAGCGGTGTTTTGTACCAACTGCAGATGGTGGAGGGAGCCCTTGCTGATACCTGAGTAAGGTGCATTGCAATAGTCAAGCCGAAAATAAATAAAAGCATGTACAACTTTTTGCAGATCGGCAATTGATAAAAATTACCAAATTTTAGAGACTACCTTGAGCTGGAGAAAAATGACTGAACAACATGTTTGATTTGATTATCAAAACCAAGGTTAGCATCGAATATTACCCCAAGATTCCTAGTAGCCTGCTTAAGACAGCCTGACAGACCACCAAAATTACTACCAAAAGGGTTGATGGACTTTGGGGGACCGAACAGAATGACCTCAGACTTATCATCATTGAATTTAAGAAACATTTCAGACAAGCAGAATTTAATGTCTGAGAGGCAAGTTGTGGAATTTGCTAGGCTGCTAGGATTTGTGGGTTTTAGTAGCATGTTCAAGTGAGTGTCGTCAGCATAAAAACAGTAAAACACATCGTGATTTTGAAGGACCTGGCTAAGGGGCAGCATGTATATAGAAAACAGAAGGGGGCCAAGAACTCAGCCTTGAGGGACACCACAACTCAACTGAGTCATCGAGGAAGTAGAGTTACCCAGAACAACACAAAAAGTTCTGTTGGTGAGGTAAGCATGTAATAAACTAAGAGCCGAGCCCTTGATGCCTACCCAAGTCTCTAAGCAATGTAAGAGGATGCTGTGATTGACTGTGTCAAAGGCACCACTTAAGTCTAAAAAAAATAAAATCTGTCTGCCTCTGTCTGCTGTCAGCAGTAGGTCATTAGTGACCATAACTAGAGCTGTCTCGGTACTATGAAGCGCCAAAAACCAGACTAGAAACTGTTAAAAACACTATTAGTGTACATACAAGAAATCAATTGAGATGAAATTACTCTCTCCATAATCTTAAGATAAAAAGAGACACTTTAGCAATTGGTCTGTAGTTACATAAGGCCAGGCGATCTAAATTAGGTTTCTTTAGCAATGGGTGAACAATGGCATGCTTAACACTGTCTGGAAAAGAACCAGAGGCCAGAGAATTATTAAGAATTTGCAGAATAATGGGGCTAACAGTTGAAAATACCTCTTTGAGCAGCTTAGTGGGAATGATGTCCATGATGCAGGAGGAGTAGTTAATATTGGAGACTGTACTCTCTAACACTGAAATTGCAATTGGTTGGAACTGGGTAAAAGAGACAAAATTAACATAGGGAATGGAATCAATGCAAGGGTCAGGCTGGATTGGGGACTTGATAAAATGAGTGAGAAAATTTTCGGACAGCTCAACATCAGGTTCCAAAGAGAAGTGAAAGGACCATTAATAACAGAATCAATTACTTGTCTTGATGCATACTCAGTAATTCAGGTAAGAACATCAAAAAAGGTTGAATCAGTTCATCTGAATAAAAAGTTTATTGACGGATACTCAACTAAGTGACATCATCACTCAACTAAGTTACATATTCAGTCTAAACTGACTGCAGGCATCCCCACAGCTTATAAACAACACAGTACAATATATTTGCTTACGACCGAAACCATCAACCAGTTTCATATGCAAATATGGGTGTTGCCACTAACTAGAATTTCAAAGCCATGTGTACTATTTACAGAGGATTAGGGAATGTTGGAATCACAGCATTGTAAGATGGTGACAAATGTATAATGACCACAACCAATGACCAGTTTCATGTGCAAATATGGGTGTGACCATTAACTACAGTTTTGATGGCTATGTGTACTATTCACAGAGGATTAGGGAACAGTTGCAATCACAGCATTGTAAAATGGCGACAGATGTACTCTTAGCCCCCCCCCCGGTTCAGGGATGATTGTTCCCTCTTAACACAGATGGCCTCTTTGACTCCCCGTTCAAACTATCGTTTCTCCCTACCAAGGATGTGCACATCCTAATCCCTGAAAGAATGGCCAGTGGACTGTAGATGGGTGTAGACTGCAGAGTCCTGGCCTGACATGTTAACTCTCCTGTGTTGTGCCATTCTTTTGGCCAGCATCTGTTTAGTTTCTCCAACGTACAAGTCACTGCAATCCTCCTGGCACTTAAAAGAGTACACCATATTGCTCTGTTTGTGCCAGAGGACCCGATCCTTGGCGTGGAGAAACTTCTGGTGCAGCATTTTTTGGGGTTTGAAAGCAACTGAGACACAGTGTTTTGAAAATATGCATCTCAGTTTTTTATGACACTTCCACCACATACAGAATCAACACTGGTTTATGCTTAGGCAGCTGTTATCCTTCTCCTCTCTTCGACTGGCTGGTGCACTGTTTGGGGAGTCTTTCTGGCTTTGACAAACACCCAGTTAGGACAACCACATATAACCAGGGCCTGTTTAATGTGGGATTTCCCCCCTTCCCCAGCTGCTGTGTCAGTGGGGACGCTGTCAGCTTGGTGGTATAGTGTGCTGATGACTCCTAGTTTGTGCTGGGCAATGGTTTTGGTCATTAGGCAACTGCAGGTAACTGCATTGTACTGTGTTGTTTATAAGGGGTGGTGATTCCTGCAGTCAGTTTAGACTGAAGATGTCACTTAGTTGAGTGATGAAATATATCTGTCACTAAACGCTGTATCCAGGTGAACTGATTCAACCTTCTTTGAGAATCAATTACCCTAAAGTGAACTTTATGATTATGGTTATTTCTTGATATCAGTTCAGAGAAGTATGCTGATCTCACATCTTTAACTGTCTGGCAAATTAATATTTAGTTTTTAAGGATGTTATGTGCTAATTCGGACTAAGACGGAATACCTACTATGTGTGAATGAGAGGGAGGACAGTGGAATGGTGAGGATGCAAGGAGTAGAGGTGAAGAAGGAGTATGAGTTTAAATACTTGGGGTCAACCGTCCAAAGTAACAGGGAGTGCAGAAAAGGGGTGAAGAAGAGTGTGCAGGCAGGGTGGAGTGGGTGGAGAAGAGTATCAGGAGTGATTTGCCACAGAAGATTACCAGCAAGAGTTAAAGGGAAGGTTTTCAAGATGGTTGTAAGACTAGCTATATTATATGATTTGGAGACAGTGGCACTGACAAAAAGGAGGCAGAGCTGGAGGTGGCAGAGTTGAAGATGCTAAGTTTTTCATCGGGAGTGACAAAGAAGGGCAGGATTAGGAACGACTATATTAAAGGGACAGCTCAGGTTGGACGGTTTGGAGACAAAGCAAGAGAGGCAAGATTGAGATGGCTTGGACATGTGTGGAGGAGAGATGCTGGGTATATTGGGAGAAGGATGCTGAATATGGAGCTGCCAGGGAAGAGGAAAAGAGGAAGGCCAAAGAGGAGGTTTATGGATGTGGTGAGGGAGGAAATGCAAGGTGGCTGGTGTGACAGAGGAAGATGCAGAGGACAGGAAGAAATGGAAATGGATGATCCGCTGTGGCAACCCCTAACGGGAGCAGGTGAAAGTAGTAGTAGTAGATTTGCTAATTCGGACTTGTTGACCTTGCATTTTTGTTCTGAGTTTGTAGTCTTCTAAAGGCATGAGTGTGATCGTTCAGACAGAGGAGGTTATTTGATTTTTGTGTCCTAGTTTTAAATGGTGCAATTTGGTCAAGGATGGATAGGCACTGATCACTGAAAGAATTTAACAGTGCATCTGGACTGATGAGGGATATAAAGGGATTAAAGGATGATGAATTAAAAGCATCACATAATTTAACTGCAGAGCCAGCATTGAGAAAGCGAGAGCGTGTTTTAGGATAGTGACTAGGAATAGTGAGCTGTAGTGGAACTTTGCAAATGACAGCTTTCTGGTCCAAGCATATCCACCAGAATAAGCCACTCGAGAGAGAAACCAGATGAGTACAAGGTCTAAAATATGACCTTTGGAATGTGTGTCCCCTTTAACAGATTGAAAAATGGGAAGTCAGGGAATGTGACTATATACTAGCCACATGCTGCTAGCTCTCACCACCTAGACCAGCCCAATGTTACAACACACACACACACACACACACACACACACACACACACACACACACACACAGAGTTTGTCATGCAAACAGGCAAGCACGCGTTACCACTAACCATGCATACTGAATCTAACTCACCTTGATTCTTTCCGCGCTCGCAATAGATCTGGATGCAATAGCCTCTGTCAGGGTGATTTGTGTTGTCTGTTGTCCATGCGTTTCAGCCATTCTCCGGGTGTGTTTTGCGGTAAAGTGCTTGTCAATCGATGTTTTACGTTTGTGTTCTACCCACAACGTTGTGGCGCAAAACAGTTTACCCTCGCTTTCGTGCAGAACATCAGGGAATTGCCTTGCACGGTCTATGGCAGTAATGCTAGTTGGTAACTGTGAGACGTTCGTGGCGTATGTCTGAATCTTCACAACAGAAACACGGAAGTGAGTTTGGTGACGTATGGCGCAATGGTTTGCCGGGGGGGGGGGGCTGCTATAATTCCTGAAACTCGCGGGAAACTACGATGATGGGTCAAATTTGCGGAAAAGTTGCGATGATTGCACAAAATTACAAGGTCGCACAGAGTTCACGGAGATTGGCTGAATTTGCGTTAATTGTTGCGATCGCGACATCGCGAAATCCTGGAGGGCCTGATAGATTAAGGTGCAGAGTAAAGGGGGAGGGTAGCACACTTCACATTCTTCTTGCAGATAGGCACTGACACGTGGTCTGATTTCCCAAAGTGAGGTTGTGGGATAGACCTGTACTTAAGCTGCCTGGACCGTGGAGTAACAGTGGTCGAGAGTCTTATTGTCGCTGGTTGGGCAAGTGACATGTTGGTAAAAAAAATATAGCACAGATTTCAGGTTACAGTGGTTAAAGTCCACTGCCACAATTGGAATGTCCACATGGTGCAAGTTGTCCTGCCTGCTAATGGCTCCTTGCAGTTCGCCCAGCGTCGCTGCAGCAGTAGGTTTACGGCGGTAGACAGTAGTTAACAACACGCAGGGGAATTCCCTTGGGAGATAGAATGGTCTGCACCTTATTGTTAGTTGCTCCAATAACTAGCGAACAGGACTACTATTTCCACGTCAGTGCACCATGAATGGTAACAAACATAACACCACCTTCCTTTATCTTGCCAGTAGCCATCATGGAACGGTCCGTGGCGAGCACAGAAAAGCCCTCCGGTTGTATAGCCGTATCAGGTGTATTAAGGCCCTGTCAAGTCTCTGTAATGCATAACACACAACATTCCTTCAACATCCCTATGAGAGCTTATTCGGCAATGAAGTTCGCCCAGCTTGTTGTCGAGGGACTGGACGTTAAACAGCAGTATCCTGAGGAATCGGGGATCGGATATGACGCCGTCGTAGCCTCACCAGGGCACACGCTCCGTTACCTCGACTCCGGCAGCACTATCTGCAGCCATTACTCCATGGGGGCACCAGTTTGTTGTAGGTAATCTCTCTTGCCAAGTCCTGCAGCTTTCAGCTGTTGAGAACGTCTAATATATTGTCCAGTAAAGTCTGGTAATCACAGGTAATTGTGCAAAATGCATTTTGTGCAACAAAATGCAACATATAAAATAAAAACAAACAACAAAGCGGGAGTTGCTCATAGCGAGTCGACATAGTACGGCGCCATTTTCGATCTCTTCACGTGATTGCTCCTCCAGTAGAGCAATGTGAAGATGTTGCTCTAGCGTCAAACTTTGCACATATACCAGAGGCGCCGGAATGGGGGCCACACTATTGTGTTTAGAAATCAAGCCAGGACACAGCGCTGTCGCTCGACACAACCTCTGCGTTGCATTGTTTATTTAGACTGACACAGCGTCACAGACAGACCCGACCAAACAACCCAGAAGCCGCAGGCTTCACCAATCGATCCCAGCACAATAGAACAGCGCCAAATCAAATGCAGCACTGTCGATGTGTGCAGACATAACACCCCCCTCCCGGCAGGATTTAACAAGAACAGAACTATTGGGCATCACACATCAATCAAGGCGCAATAGAACGATGCTATCATTAACTAATTGCAGCACTGGTGATCCAGTGTGCAGACATAACATCAGGAACAGGATTCCAAACATGAAAGGTTGACACAAAGTCCTCTAGGTGGCCAGGGCGTAAACGTGTGCGAACAGGTCGCAAGGCGGCCTGAGGCTGGGCAGGCCGAGGTGGGGAGGGAGAAGGCAGGGGAAGCTGAGGCCCAGGAATGTCTGGGGCCCGTGTAGATGATTCTGAGCGTCTTTGATTTTTTCACCTATATAAAAAAAAAATTTCCGGGACTTGGAAATGTTTTGGCATTATGCAAAATATGCATTTTTGCAAAAATGCACTTATGATCCTAATTTTTTTTTGGTGGTGGTAGGTATTGTTCCAGAGAGGACCAGAAAAATAGCAGAAAATTAAAATAATTACTAGAAGAACCCCGCTACAATGTAGCGGTTTGGTTATCCACCCGTCTAAATCTCCCTCCTCTTCATCCTGTCAGCTAACCGCCCCCCCCACTCCAACTCCCTCCCCCCAAATGCTCAGAATCATCTGAAATGCCGAGAAAAGTGGTTTTTAGCCATTTTTTAGAAAAATACATATTTTTTGCATATTTATGCATAATTATGCATAATTTTAATTTTCTGGGATTTTTCCCTTACTCTCTGGAACAATACCTACCACCTCCAAAAAAAATTAGGATCATAAAAGTGCTTTAGTTTTTGGTCCCGCTATCTACACTAACTAAAACACACACACACACACACACACACACACACACACACACACACACAAACACCACACACACATTCCGAAAATATGTGTAGATAATAATTATGCATAATTATGCAAAATATGCATTTTCGAAAAATGGCTAAAAACCACTTTTCTCTGCATTTCAGCTGATTCTGAGCATTTGGGGGGAGGGAGTTGGATTGGGGGGGGGGTAAACCACTTTTCTCGGCATTTCAGATGATTCTGAGCATTTGGGGGGAGGGAGTTGGAGTGGGGGCGGGGTTAGGGGCAGGGGGAAGGCGGTTAGCTGGCAGGATGAAGAGGATGGAGATTTAGACGGGTGGATAACCAAACCGCTACATTGTAGCGGGGTTCTTCTAGTATAAATATATACTCTTATACTCCCTCTATATAAAACAGGCTACAAACAAAGCACACCAGGCTGCCTACAGTCGAGTACATCGACAACGGTTAAAGTTACCCGTCACAGGCTACAGAAGAACACCATAATTCCTCCGTTCCATTAAGAAATTGAGGGTCATGTAGACCCATAACAACCCAGCCAAAACACATTGGGAGTAACATGCTTTACCTTAATACAGAATCGACCAGAGGCCTGGGGTCAACTGCCTTTGCTGTTCGTCCAGAAATCCACGATGTGGACGGGCGATGACCTGCCTTAATCCAAGATGTGATAAAGGGCATTGGGTCGAAACTGTCCAAACTGTAGTGTTTCCTTATTTTGACAGGTTTAGTCGTTAGCCTGTAATCTACTGATCTGTTGTCGATTGCTAATGCCTTGTTTCGACCTGTAGGGGAATAAAGTGTTGCCTGCGTTCGGCCATTAAAACGTTGGACTTGACTGCAACAACATCGTGTCCGTGTTCTGTTTCTTTCTATTCCTCCTTACAGGTAAGAACGATAGCTGTAATATGTTTCACGGTGTATATATTGTAGCAAAGAGGCCACCCCGTTAGAATTGTACGCTCCTGTTTTACCCATCAGGTACTGCGTTCAGATTGTTAGTGATGTTATTAAATGTTGCAAGTGTTTTATGTGGTTTTATGCGTTTATGTGATTACTGTTTGGTGTGGTGTAATTGTAGTTGTCGTTCTGTTGTGTAGCTTTGGTACTGAAACCATGAGGGGGGGGGGGCAACCACAGGAATTGCTGCAGCCGGTTGCCCCCTGAATTCGCTACAATATGTTTTCTATGCTATAAGGAACACACAGGGAGTAAAATATCAGTGTCTGCAGTAACTTCAACGTGTGAACGTAGTTTGGCTAATCTGGAGATGTTGCTCTGCTGTAGCATGCTAGCTCGCTGCGTTACGTAGGCAGCAGCGCAGTAGATACGTAATGGTCACCATTTAGTGAGGAAGTATCTCGTGACAAAGCGTGTTTGCGCCGCATTCATTTTGTATGATATGGTTACAACAGTAATGCTAAAGTGTTGCAGTTTACGAAATATATCAGTTGAATGTGTGAATGCAAAATTACTTTTATTTATGTTTTAAGTTTAATTGAGATTAAACTGTTCTCAGGGTTAAATGCATAACAGTAGTATCTAGTATTGGAATAATGCAAACATATTATGCTGTTTATTTTAAAGGTGCCATAGGTAATTTTCTAAGTCCGTTCAAGGTGATGAGTCAAAGTATTTTTCGAAGCCAGTTTAAAGCTACTGGTCGTGTATCTACAGGATAACTGAATTATACAACGATCAAGGTGTATCTTGGTCTTCCTCTTTAATTTGCTAGACCGTAGTAACATTACAAAACGACTGCGTTAAGCAGGCACGAAAACACATGAGTGACCCTCTTGCTCTGTCTTCTTCCAAGGGTGCGCACCAGAGTGGCGCGCGTACATTTATACAACATACACGACCAGTAGACATCGAGGGTCAGAGGTCAAACATAAAATACACATTACTGCAAATAAAAACATTGCTTTCGTGTGTATCTCCATACACTACACTCCTCAACTGAAATCTGAACCCAGTACATTTACAGTACAACAACATTTTTTTTCATCTTTTCAATGTTACATTGTTATAACAACAACTGGGTTCTCACAGATTTAATCTATCAGGCGGCTTCACATGCCGCTGGGGCCTCTGGACACCTTCTACAACTGAGGCGGGAGCAGTCTCACTGGATCCTTGCTGCACAACCCTCTCAGTGGATTCTGGAACGTTTACAGGCATCGCTACACTTGCATGTGATACATTTGGAACAACCCTCAGATCATCATCAGATTCACCTGACACATTACAGTTCTCAATCTCAGTATTGATCATTTGATTGACATGTCTGTTGTACACCTTTCCATACACTTTCACAAGATATGTGGCAGGACCAAGTGACTTTACAATGCACCCAGGCACCCATTTAACACCTTCCCCTCCCCTGTGGTTTCAAACCAACACCTTCTGTTTTGGTAGGAAGTGTCTGACTTGTGCCAACTTATCTGCTTGCTTGGACTGTTGACTGTCCTGTCTCTGTTGCATGGACTCTGTGAAATTAGGTTTGGTGAGAGACAACCTCGTTTGATGTGAGAAACAATTCTGCAGGTGTTTTCATCAAAGCTACTTCTGGCCAACGTGAATAGCTATCAGTGACCACTAGGAAGTTGAACTTTCCCTTCTGAGCATAATCTATGTGTATCCTCTGCCAAGGACAGTTAGGCCAGCTCCAATTGTGAACAGGAGCTGTGGCAGTTTGGTGTCTGTTTAACTGGCATGTCTGGCAACTCTTTACCAGTGACTCTATGTCAGAATCAAGGTTTGGCCACCAAAAGTGACTACGGGCTAATGCCTTCATCTTTACCATTCCCTGGTGATTTTCATGCAATTCACATAACATCTGTGGTCTTAACACCTCTGGTATGATTACCCGGAAACCCCACATCACAGTCAGATTCAACAGCCAGTTCAGTGTTTCTTATGAAGTATGGCCTTAACTCATCTTCATTCAAATGCTTTGGCCAACCATTCAATGTAAAGTGCTTCACTCTCTGTAGTACTGCATCAGTCTTTGTCCGTTTTGCAATCTCTTGTGAGGACACTGGCACTTTATCCAAGAAAGAGACCCTAAACACAGAACTATAATCTGAGTCTGCCTCTTGAGTCTGTAGTGGTAAACGCGATAATGCATCTGCATTTGCATGTTTTAAGGATGGCTTGTAACGTATGTCATACTGGTATGCTGCTAAAGTTAATGACCACCTCTGCAGCCTAGCTGCTGCCAATGTAGGCACTCCAGTCTTGGGCCATAGTATCTTTAGGAGTGGTTTGTGGTCTGTAAGCAGAGTAAACTTTCGTCCATACAGATAGTCATTAAACTTGGTCACCCCAAAGATGATACTATGTGCTTCTTTCTCTATCTGGGAATAGTTGACTTCTGTTTTAGTGAGTGTCCTAGACACGTAGGCTATAGGTTTCTCAATGTTGTCTGGAAACTGATGTGACATTACGGCACCTATGCCGTAAGGCGAAGTATCAAATGGCAAAATTCCAGGCAGTTTAGGATCATAATGTGTAAGCACTGGCGCGGCTACAAGCTGTGGTTTAGTACACGCAAACACCTCTTGACATTTTCTTGTCCAATCCCACTCTTTATCTTTATGTAGGAGCTCAGTCATAGGCTTAATCTCGCTGGACAGGTTTGGTATAAATTTGCCATAGTAATTGAGCATGCCTAAGTACAACCTCAATTCTGTCACATTTTTTGGCACAGGAGCTTTGTCAATAGCCTCAGTTTTCTCTTTAATTGGGCGCACACCCTGGGCATCAATTACATGCCCAAGGTAGGCCACACTGTTCTGAAAGAAGGCGCATTTCTCTTTGTTAAGCCTAAACCCATGTTCTTCTAGTCTCTGTAACACTTGTTTAAGATTACGCAGATGTGCGGTGGTATCTGTTCCTGTTATCAAAATATCGTCTAAGTAGCATACCACGCCATCAAGCCCTTGTAATACTTCATCCATACTGCGCTGGAAAATAGCGGGCGCGCTAGCGACCCCATGTGGCAAGCGGTTGCATACATAGAGACCTCTGTGTGTATTGATGGTGACAAACGGCTTACTTTTCTCATCCATGTCGAGCTGAGTGTAGGCCTGCGTCAAGTCAAGTTTAGTGAAATGCTTTCCACCTGCTAAAGTGGAGAATAAATCCTGCGGTTTTGGAAGTGGGTACTGATCTACACCAAGCCACTGATTTACCGTCACCTTATAATCTCCGCAAATGCGCACTGATCCATCTTTTTTCGGAATGCACACTAGCGGCGCAGCCCATTCACTATGCTGCACAGGAGAGATAATTCCCTGTTGTTCGAGTTCGATGAACTTTTTATCCACGGCTTCACGCAGTGCATGAGGCACTGGCCTCACTTTGCAAAATTTTGGTATAGCATCCGGTGATACACGCAAGGATGCAGTGACGCCTTTTGCACGGCCTAGCTCTGCACTGAAAACTGCTCTGTGCTCTGAGCACACTTGCTTCACTGGGTCAGATGCTGCAACGCGATTCACTTTTGACCAATAAGTCGAGCACTCGAATCCAATCACGCCCCATCAGCGCCGGTGCTTTACCACGGGCCACTAGCAAGGGCAGCTGTAAATGCTGCTTTCACACTGCACATTCACTTGGATTTTACCCAACAAAGCTAACGGTTGGTCTGTGTATGTTCTCAATGTAACGTCACATGAATGCAATTTCGACCCTTTCAGTTTCGATTTGTACAGGCTGTCTGAGATAACTGACATTGCTGCCCCGGCATCTACCTCCATGTACATCCTAACACCATTGCATTTTACCATCACCTTGTAAGGTTTCACATACTCACACTCAGTCTTTACTGAATACCAGGCCCGTAGCCAGAAACATATTTTTTGGGGGGGGGGGGGGTCGGGCAACACTGCCGAAAGCTACCGGTAAATGAAATTCCCACACTGTATACTATAGCCTAATACCCAACCGTATGGTAAATGTCAACGTATTAATGGCCCATAGATAATCATCAATGCATTAATAAATAAAAGTGGGTCTTACCTTATAAAAGCAGGTCCAATCATCTTTTTTGTCTGCAAAAGATGTCCAGTACCTCTTCCGGCGTCACCACAATGTCTCTGTGCTCCGAGAGCAATGTCAGTCCATGAAGCCGTCTTTCCGTCATTGTACTGCGCATTTTGTCCTTGATCCTTCCCAGACGGGAAAAACATCTCTCGACATGGGCACTGGTGACAGGAAGCGTGGTCAAAACGCGGAGAAGCTTGAAGAAGCTTGGAAACAACTCACTGTTGCAGGCATTTAATGCCTCAATGGCATTTTGTGGAACATAAGTTGCATCTTTCCATTTATCCCGCCAGGTGTCAATTTCTGACTTTACAACTTTCGGATGCGGTGACACTTCATCTGGATACAGGTTTGAGAGCGCTTGAGCTGAGCTGTCGTTCAGCATGCTGACCTTAGATGGCAGTAAGGAGCAGAGGTTGGAGATCACATTTCTGTGTTTGCTGAAGCGTTCCTTCATCTGTGATGAATAAAAGTCAAGCATGACTATGAAAAGCTTTTGCCGGTAGTGATTTTCACAGGCCTTCAATGGATCCTCATTGCAGTCCGCGCCTCTTCATGGTCGAAATTCAACCCCATACTTGGCTGCTTGGGAAGAGGTCTTTTGGAAAATCTGCCTGAACTCCATCTCAGAGTTAGCCCTCATCTCATCTACCTGCTTAATAACAGCATCAGCAGCTGAAACGCAACTCACCAAGTCACAATTTTCCTTCTGAAGGAAGGTGGACAGGTGGTAGGTTTTTGCAAGCATCTTCTCACTCACATTCATGGACAGCATGAATTCTGCATTGTCAATTGAATTAAAGAGCTGAGTGGCTTTGACAGATGTGTCTCCTGTGAAGGTTTCACTGATTTTCTGCAGGCTGGATCGCGCAGGGTCTAAAAGCTCGTTGAATGTAAATATTGCGTCGTGGCGTTCGACCCATCTCGTTTCACACAACTTCGTCAGTCGCGTTTTCTTGCAGTCGGGTAAAAGACGCTCCGTCTCGTGTCGCAGACTGCATGCAGACCGCAAAGCCGAATCATGGAAAAAAGTGCAGATTTCCGAGACAATTCCAAAGCAATTTCTCACCATTTGTACAGTGCAGCACTTGTTTAGGACCAAATTCAAACTGTGGCTGGCACAGTGCACATAAACTGCTTGCTTGTGCTTCGCTTTGATTTTAGCTTGGGCACCATTTAAACGGCCACTCATGGCAGATGCGCCGTCGTATCCCTGCCTGGCCACGTAAAAACTGTAAATCAACGCCTGCATTTGTCAACTGACTTTCGCTTGAATTGGCGATTGCCTCCCCGGTTAACTTCTCGATATCAACAAAGGACAAACAATCCTCTCTGATGCTATATTGGCTGTCATGCTGGTTCAGTATCTGACACAGACAGAAAGCTGCTCCCGCCCTGAAACATCTTTCATTTCATATGCCAACACAGCGAAACACTGCGCGGAGTTTACTTTCTGCACCAGTTTGTTTGTTATCACATCTCCAATTATGCTGATTATTTCATTTTGTACATCAGGACTGCAGTAGCTAGCGTTTGCTGCACATTTACTCAAGTGTTGTAACAGTACTGTGTCGCCAGATGTAGCCCTAAACCTGAGTAAAGCCCTGAAATTTCCGTCATTGTGAGTTGGCTCATTCAATGTCACTGGTCCTGAATCAATATCACCTCTCAGGGCGAGTTCTTGGCGACCGCAAAAAATCAACGTTGCAATGATGCTTTTGAGTTTTTCTCTGTTTTCTTGGACTCGCTTTTTTCTCTCAGAATCTAGCCTCAGTGAAATTGCATCCATTTTATTGTTGAGAACCATTTGGAAATTGTCCGCTTTCAAACTTGCATCCTTGTGATATGCCTTTTGTGCATGGTCTTTGAACGTCTCTAAAGCATGTTTCCAGTCTGAGAAGTGGACATTAATTAGCTTGCCAGCTTTTCTGTGCCCACATGCTCGACTGCAAACGCAACACAGTGCTTACAAAAACAACCGTCGGACCTTGTTGAGTATACTAGCCAGCTAAACTGGTCAATCCCATGACGTTGGAAACGTAGTTTACCTCCTAGTTTTGTAGGGAATGTTTATCCGATATTGGCCGTCCAGTCCAGTGAGTATATTTCTCTTCTCTGTTCGTCTGATATTTTCCCACCAATATAATCCACAAAGTCGTGTGAAAACGTTTCCGAGGTAGAGGACGGCGGGCGGGTCGGCTAACTCTGGCTCCGTTTCCGAGGAGGAGGGCAGTGGGTCTGCTAACACTTGCTCCGGAAAATCGGTAACGTTAGTGACCAGATCATCTGTAATGTTCTTTTTTTCTTTTTTGAGTCGGGACACGGTGAAACAAAAAAATCACGGATTTTACGAATATTAACTTTAGTGCGCTTGCCTGATTTACAGGTAGCTTTCGGCGGCTCCATTGCTTTTGAAAAGCAAACTATAGATCGACCATTTAGCTAGCATAACCAGTGGCAGGTTGCTTAGCTGACTCGTCAGACCCCTGAGCCAATCAAAAGCGTGTGATTTTATTTGTTTTACGAAACAGACCAATAACATACATCATGTTTGGATAGATGCAGTGTATGAGTAGGCTAGAGGGGCGGTGACAAATAATCAAAACGATAACTAAATAATTATTGGTGCCATTTCAGACGGGCCGTGGGGTTTCGGGGGGGGGTTCAGACACGAAAACCACCTACCTGGCTACGTGCCTGCTGAATACAGTCTCATATCAGTTCCTGAGTCCGGTTCGCGAGTTGCATCTGCCTGGTCCAAAAAGTTCCCCTCCGGGCCGCCTTTGGTCTGAGGCGGGCTGGCAGACGAATGTCCAGCAGATCCCTTGGTCCCTACCGGCGTCGGTGCGCTTGTTCTGACAGGCTCGCTCCAGATGTCCGTTCTTTCCACATCCGCAACACTGGAAGTCTTTGAAGCGGCAGCTCCCCGGTCCGCGTCCTTTCCCTAGGCACCTGTAGCAGGCCTGGTGGCTGTCGATGACCTCCCTCTGGTTCCGCGCCGTCCTGGGCTCTCGGTGTCTCCGCACTCCGACATGATCCGCTCGCTTATGCAGAGATGACTGTCCCTTCTGCATGCTTTCTAATCCAGAATTCGTGCATTCGAAATTGTTCGTTAATTGCACCATCTTTTGCCATGTTAATCCCTCGCCAATGGCGGCATTCAGCAACTTTCGACGTAGCTCTTTGTTAGATGTCCCACACACGAGCTGATCTCGAAGCTGCTCCTTGAGGCTCGCGCCAAATGTGCATGTAGAAGCTAATCCTTTCAAGCTAGCAACGTAATCAGCAAAAGTCTCTCCAGACTGTTGCTTCTAAAAGCAAATCTTTCCGCCAATACTTTCTTCTTTGGCGTGTAAAAATCCCGCAACGTCTGTAGCAAGGTTGCAAAAGCAACTTCACTGAACTTTTTCGGTGATATCAAGTCCTTTAGCAAGGCAAAATTCTTCAGTCCAACCACGGACCAAAATACGGCTCTTCTCCTATCTTGCTCAGTTTTGTTAGCAGACAAGAATTGCATAAGCCTTTCTTCATAATTGTCGAAGGTTTCCGCCGTTTCGTCGAACTGCAGCCCTATATCTGTACTATACAGTGCCATCGTGTACGTTAGCTGCTAAGCTGCTAGCATCGTTCAAAAAATTACCCGTCGAGACGGGAGCAACCCGTTGCACATAAAAATAAAGAGGAAAATCCCATCCTCGTCGCCAAAATTTGTCGTGTATCTACAGGATAACTGAATTATACAACGATCAAGGTGTAGCTTGGTCTTCCTCTTCTATTTGCTTTTATTTGCTTACAAAACGACTGCGTTAAGCAGGCACGAAAACACATGTGTGAACCTCTTGCTCTGTCTTCTTCCAAGGGCGCGCACCAGAGCGGCGCGCGTACATTTATACAACATACACGACCAATAGACAGCGAGGGTCAGAGGTCAAACATAAAATACATATTACTGCAAATAAAAACATTTGCTTTCGTGTGTAGCTCCATACACTACACTACTGTAAAGATATCCCTTTCCTAATGCTGTTTTAAGACGCTGTAAATATATTTAGCTTATTCTGGTTAAATGTCCAATGCAGATATTTTTCTGATTTATATCCATTGTGTTTTATGTGTTGTTTAAGGTAACATAAAGACAATATTTGTATTTTTCATTGTGACAATTGACAATACTATATTTTTCTAATTGTGTACTTTCTTATAGGGACAATGCAATGTTTATTGAGAAGCTTGGTGAACATGTAAATATGAAAGTTTTGGAAAATACATTCCAACATCGGACTTGACTGCAGCATCATCGTGTCTGTGTTTTGTTTCTTTCTATTTCCCCTTACAGGGGCGTAACACGTGCCAGGTACCTTTTCAGACAGAAGAAGGGTTTTTGCGTCCCTGCAAGCAAAGCACCCTGGGCTTCCGTACTTAACGAACAGCCATGTATATAACGGCTCTTCCAGTCTCTCTATTGCTGGCTGTTCCAGTTTGACGGGAGAGAGGAGCAAGAGAGGGTAGGATCGTGACCAGCCGCGGCCTCTTCCTCTGACGAGCTGTTACCTCCACCATCTTCATCCAGAGAGGACTTTTCTTCAGCTTCTTCCTGCTGCGTTGGCACCCCGGTGGGCGCTGTGCTAACAGCGGTCGCAGGGCTTGCAGCAGGTGACTCGGTCATGCTAACATCACTAGAACATGATTTCTTAGTGAAACCAAATGTCACAGTCTCTCGCCCTTGACATGAAAGCGTTTGCTGTCACAGCCTCTCACCCTTGACATCAAAGCTTTCGCCCCTGACACCTGCTGACCCCCCTGTCACAGCCCCTTCCCTTGACTTGCCCTTGACATCAAAGCGTTCGCCCGTGTCACCTGCTACACCAGCTGACACCTGCTACGCCAGCTGACACCTGCTACACCAGCTGACACCTGCTGAGCCCCCCTTCACCCCGGCAATCGCCCTCACCCTTAAAAGGCCTCCACTATGGACCAGTCTTCGCTGGAACGTCGCCATTCATGGACTTCTGGCTGCCTACCTACCTGCCACAGAGCCACCTCCTGCTCTACCCCCGAGATCGGTCACTTCAATAAAGACTGGATTCTTCCCTTACCTGGTTGTCCCGTCTGCTTTTGGGTTCTTTCCCGATACGTGACAGTACGTTCCAGCCACTATGGACCCAGCAGACCATTCCACCACAGACCTGGCCACGGTCTGCCAGGCTGTAGCCAACCAGGAATCGGTCCTCGGCCAGCACAGCCAGGTGCTACAGGAGATGGCTGACGCCCTCCGTGAGCTCGGCTCAAAGATCTCCGGAATCCAGACCCAACTTGGTGCCTCTGCTAGCCCGGGACCCGCCCCTCCAGCTCCGCCACCCCCAGCATCATCAACTTCAGCTAAGGAACCATGGGTTGCCCCGCCCGATAAGTATGATGGAGATTTTGGACTTTGTTGCCCTTTTTTGATGCAGTGTGAGATTGTGTTTAACCAGCAGCCCCAGTCATATTCCACGGATGGAGCCAAAGGCGCTTACATCATGGGTCTTCTCCGGGGAAGCGCCCTGGATTTGGCTACAGTGGTGTGGGAGATGCGGGCCTCCACTTCCTCATCCTACGCTGAGTTCACCACTGCCTTTCGCCAGGTTTTTGATCATTCCCGTGCGGGGAAAGGATGCATCAAAAAGACTGATCTCTCTCCGCCAGGGTTCCCGCAGCGTCGCTGACTACTCAGTTGAGTTCCGTACGCTATCAGCGGAGAGCGGATGGAACAACGAGTCCTTCCAGGCCGGCTTTTCCAACGGTCTCAGCGAATCCATAAAGGACGAATTGGTTTCCTACCCCGAGCCTGGAGGGTTGGAGGAATTGGCTACCCTGGCCATTCGTGTGGACAACCGTCTCCGGGAGCGGAGGCGAGAGAGGACGCGCCGCTTTCCTGGTCACAACCACTTACCACGGGCCACACCTCCAAACTCTGGGGGCCGAGCTCGCTCGCCTGAGGCTGACGTCCTCCGAGAAAGCCCGAGGCGTGACTCTTCCCCAGCTTCGGAGCCGATGCAACTCGGCCGCTTCCGGCTCAACCGGGAGGAGCGTCAACGCCGCATCACCGAGAACAGCTGCTTGTATTGTGGTCAGCCTGGTCACTTTCTCGCCTCCTGCCCTCACCATCCGTCAAAATTAGCAGGCTCACGAGGGAGGGGGAGTATCCTCGTGAGCCCAACTGTCTGCTCTCTGTCTCCTCGTCCACGTACCCAGTTGCAAGCGACCATCAGTTTTAAAGGTCAGTCCACTAAACTTTGGCTTTAATTGACTCTGGAGCTGATGAAAGCTTTTTGGATGCAAGTGTTGTGAAGCAGTTAGGTCTTGCCACTGTGAGTCTGGACCAGCCTCTTGAAGCTAATGCCCTGGATGGACGTCTCCTGGCCCGGATAACCTCTAAGACCGAGCCTGTGCGCCTCCTGTTGTCGGAAACCATCAAGAGGAGTTAAGTTTTTTTGTTATCAATTCTCCATTTGCTCCCATTATACTTGGTCATCCTTGGTTGGTTAAGCATAGTCCCCATATTGATTGGTCATCGGCCAGAATTTTAAGTTGGAGTCCCGTCTGTCATGCCTTATGCCTCCAGTCTGCTCTGCCTCAGTCTGTCCCCTGTCGGGTGTCAAGCCCTGGCTCCAGGAATGCCAAGCCCGATGCTCTGTCTCGTGTGCATGGGAAGGAGTCTGAGCCCAGGCTCCAACCTGACACAATCGTTCCCTCTACCTGTGTGGTTGCGGCGGCAGCTGTCACCTGGAACATTGAAAGGGAGGTCATGGCAGCACAACAGACTCAGCCTGACCCAGGTAACGGTGCCCCGGGTGCTTGTTTGTTCCAGACGCTGTTAGATCTAGCGTGTTGCAGTGGGCTCACTCTTCCAAACTTACCTGCCATCCTGGAGTAACCCGTACCCTAGCCTTCCTCCGCAGGCGGTTCTGGTGGCCTTCCATGACGGAGGATACAGGGTCTTTTGTTTCTGCCTGTCCTGTTTGTGCCCAGAATAAGCCCTCCACTCGGGCCAGTGCCGGTCTGCTGCGCCCCTTGCCTGTTCCACACCGTCCCTGGTCGCATCTGTCCTTGGATTTCGTCTCTGGTCTGCCCGCCTCCGACGGTAACACCGTTGTACTGACTGTTGTTGATCGCTTCAGTAAATTTGTTCACTTTTTGCCCTTGTCTAAACTGCCTTCGGCCCGAGAGACTGCGGATCTGCTGGTTAAGGATGTTTTCCGGGTCCACGGTCTTCCCCATGATATAGTGTCTGACCGTGGCCCCCAGTTCACTTCTGCTGTCTGGAAGGCTTTCTGCTCTGCCATCGGTGCCACCGTCAGCCTGTCATCGGGTTTCCATCCTCAGACCAACGGCCAGGCCGAGAGGGCCAACCAGGCATTGGAGACGGTTCTCCGCTGTCTGGTGTCTGCCAACCCATCCCCTTGGTCCTCACAACTCCCCTGGGTAGAATATGCCCATAACACCCTGCCATCGTCTGCTACTGGGTTGTCCCCTTTTCAATGCCTTTACGGCTATCAGCCTCCCCTTTTTCCTTCGCAAGAGGTAGACATTCTGGTTCCGTCTGTCCAGGCCCATGTCCGTCGGTGCCGTCGGACCTGGCGGCGAGCCCGTGCTGCACTGCTCAGGACCTCCGGCCATTACCAGCGCTTGGCAGATCGTCATCGCACCCCTGCTCCGGACTACTCCCCCGGTGACCAGGTATGGCTCTCTACCAAGGATCTACCCTTGAAATCGGACGCTAAGAAACTGTCCCCCAGGTATATTGGTCCCTTTCCCATTGTCAAAGTCTTTAACCCCTCTGCGGTCCGTCTGAAGCTGCCCCGCGCTCTCCGGGTTCACCCTTCCTTCCATGTGTCCTGCCTCAAACCTGTCTCTACCAGCGCTCTAGTTCCTCCGGTCCCCCGCCCGCACCTCCTCGTCTGATCAACGATCATCCGGCTTACACCGTTCGTCGTCTCCTGGACTCTCGTCGCCGCGGTCGTGGCCTGCAGTATCTCGTGGACTGGGAGGGATATGGCCCGGAGGAGAGGTGTTGGGTCGCCTGGTCCTGGACGCGAACCTCATCCGGGACTTCCACAGGACATACCCTGACGGGTCTGGTAGGTCGCCCGGTGGCGCCCCTCGGAGGGGGGGTACTGTCACAGTCTCTCGCCCTTGACATCAAAGCGTTCGCTGTCACAGCCTCTCACCCCTGACATCAAAGCTTTCGCCCCTGACACCTGCTGACCCCCCCTGTCACAGCCTCTCTCCCTTGACTTGCCCTTGACATCAAAGCGTTCGCCCCTGACACCTGCTACACCAGCTGACACCTGCTACGCCAGCTGACACCTGCTACACCAGCTGACACCTGCTGACCCCCCCCCTTCACCCCGGCAATCGCCCTCACCCTTAAAAGGCCTCCACTATGGACCAGTCTTCGCTGGAACGTCGCCATTCATGGACTTCTGCCTGCCTGCCTACCTGCCACAGAGCCACCTCCTGCTCTACCCCCGAGATCGGTCACTTCAATAAAGACTGGATTCTTCCCTTACCTAGTTGTCCCGTCTGCTTTTGGGTTCTTTCCCGATACGTGACACCAAAGTTAATTAAACTGCCTTGTTTTCTTTTTGACATGACTAGTGATGCTAACCGCAAAAAGAAAATGCTAAGGACTCCACGCGCAGATCAATGGGACTCAGCCTCCAACGTTTATATTTTTTCTACGAATCTTTGAGTTAACATGTAAACATGAGTGGAGTTTGATTTGCACCGCAGCGCCGCCACACCTTGACGGTCATGACAAGAATAACATGTGTAGTTCTCTTTATTGAAGTGAATTGGTGTTAAATCGACGTAATGCATGAATGAATGACACGTTCGCAATTTTACACATAATTGTCATAGTATTACATTTAATACGGTAATGTGCACGACAGTGACGGAAACTGTGAGATGTGGCTGTACATGAAAGGGGTTTTACGACAGTAGACTATGCGTGAAGGTTATGTTGCATACATGTGAGCTGACCTGTTAGCTGAATAAAGTAGACCCTTAACCCACTCCGTTTGACTGGACATTCCGTGACTTATTACATGGTGTCAGAAGTGAGGCATATATTCACAAAGATAGTGAATTATGGTGACGTCTAGCCCACCAGAAAACTTCTGCTTCGATAAACCGGCGGCATAGACTGACTGGAAAAGACGCTTCGAGAGATTCAGAATGGCGACCAAGCTCCAAAACGAAGATGGTGAAGTACAAGTTAGTTCTCTAATATATGCGATGGGGAGTGAAGCAGAAAATATTTTCAAGTCGCTCACTTTTGCTGAAGTAGCACACGAAAATGATTACAATATAGTCATGGATAAATACAACGAGTACTTTTTCCCTAAACGGAATATAATCCACGAGCGAGCCATTTTCCACCAGCGGGGGCAACAGCCAGGTGAGAAAGCAGAGACATTTATCAAAGCCCTATATGAGCTATCAGAGCAGTGCGAGTTCGGGATAAACAGGGATGAGAATATTCGTGACCGAATCGTGGTAGGGATTCTAGATAAAGAGCAGTGTCGTAAGTTGCAACCCATGAATGATCTCAGGCTAGCACAAACAATACAGTCAGTGCGTCAGTCAGAGACCGTTAGCATGGAAATTAGCAAGCAAGGGGACGCTACAAGCGCTGCTGCAGCTGTGCAAGAGGTGCACGCACAGGGCGCGTGGAAGAAAAACCCGAAATGGCGACGTAATGCTAAACAGAAAGGAGGCAAAGACTCCAGAAACACGGAGCGCGGTGGAAAGTGCGGCAGATGTGGAAAAATGCAACACAAAAACCAGGAAAGATGCCCAGCATTCAAATCAGCATGCAACAAGTGCAACAAAAATGGACATTGGGAGAGAATGTGTAAGAGCAAATCGGTAAGTGACGTTACAAAGACTGATGAGCAGAATGCATACTTTTTGGGATCAGTGAATGCAAACTTGAGTGACGAAAAATGGACAGTGCAGCTTCTCATTGGTGCAACACCAGTGGAGTTTAAGATTGATACTGGAGCAGACACTAGTATATTGTGTGAAGAGACTTTCAATATGCTAGTTCCAGAGAGAGAATTAAAGCAGACCAGCATTTCACTATGCAGTCCAAGGGGTCAATTGAATTGTCAAGGGCCATTTCAAGCATGCACCATGTACAAGGGAAGTCATATTCATTCTCAGTGTATGTTATCAGAGGGCAGAGTGTCAATAACTTACTCAGCTGTTCTACTGCAGCAGAGATGGGCCTTGTGAAGCGAGTCGAGGAGGTCCATAATGCATTTGGAGAGCATGGCACTCTCAAGACAGAGCCTGTAAAGATACAGTTAAAGGACAACGCCACACCATATGCAGTGCACACAGCATGTAGGGTCCCAATACCGCTAATGCACAAGGTTAGAGAGGAGCTGCGCTGGATGGAGGAGAATGGTATTATAGAGGAGGTAACAGAGCCGACAGATTGGTGTGGCCCTATGGTGCCCATCCTGAAAAGGTCTGGAAAAGTGCGAATATGCATGGATCTAAAGAAACTGAATGAACAGGTCAAGAGAGAGAGCTTCACCTTACCTACACTGGAGGAGATCATAGCCAAGCTGGGCAGAGCAATGGTGTTCTCCAGCCTCGGTATTTTTCCAGATCCCTTTGCACAGCGACAGTGCCAGGCTGACGACGTTCATCACTCCATTCGCCAGGTACTGTTTCTGACGCTTACCATTTGGAATAACGAGCGCACCAGAGATATTTCAAAGACAAATGACAGAGACACTGCATGGCCTACAGGGGGCAGCTGTGTACATGGACGACATAGTCGTGTACAGAAGGGACATTGAAGAATACGACCTTCGGCGTAAGAAAGTCCTGGAGAGTGTCGAGTCCACTGGACTTAAGCTCAACAAGGAAAAGTGTGTGCTGAGGCAGAAAAAGCCTCACTTCCTGTGACATGTGATCGATGCTGCTGGCGTGCGGCCAGATCCAGCCAAAGTGGAGGCTATCCGAGAGCTTACCACACCAGAGAATGTGCAGGACCTGAAGCGAGTCCTTGGCATGGTGAACTATCTCGGTAAATACGTGCCAAACCTATCCACAGTGGGCCAGCCACTGTATGAGCTGCTAAGGTCCAAGACAGCATGGACCTGGGGGCCAGCACAACAGACAGCATTTGAGAGGCTTAAAGAGCTCCTGATGATATCGCCTGTGTTGACATTCTACGGTGTCAACAAACCCACCGCACTCCCAGCTGATGCAAGTAGCTATGGGATCGGTGGCATGCTACTGCAGCTCCATGGGGAAGACTGGAAGCCAGTAGCATACTGCTCCAGGAGATTGACTGACATGGAAACCAGATACGCGCAGATCAAAAAAGAGTGTTTGGCGTGTGTCTGGGCCTGCGAGTGGTTTGAAAAATACCTCTATGGCCTCGAGAGTTTCAAATTAGTGACAAACCACAAGCCGTTGGTCCCTCTAATGAACAGCAAGGACTTAGACAATGTTCCATTACGGTGCCAGAGACTTCTTATGCGGCTCATGAGGTTTAAACCCATAGCTGAGTATACACCTGGAAAGACACTGGTTGTGGCAGACACACTGTCAAGGAGCCCTGTGCGCTACATGGAGAACGAGACGGACACACACTCAGATGTGGAGTGCTACATCGCAGCTGTCATTGAGAACATGCATGCTACTCCACAGAAGCTGGCCAGCATCAGAGCAGCCACAGCAGCGGATGAGATGCTAAAGACGGTGATCAGACACATCAGGTCAGGGTGGCCTGAACACGTGAGTAAAGTCCCAGGTAACATAAGAGAGTATTTTCCAATGAAAAGTGAACTTTCAGAGTATAAGGGAATGGTTACTAAGGGATTTCGAATAGTGATACCTGAGACATTGAGGGCAGACATTCTTGATAGGATTCACGATGGACATCAGGGCCTCACAAAATGTCGCGAGAGGGCAAATGCCTCTGTCTGGTGGCCGGGCATTTCCTCACAGTTAAAACACAAGGTCTCGTCATGTCAGTTTTGCTGTGAGTCAAGAAGAGCATAGCAGAAGGAGCCATTGATCTCTACTCCGCTCCCTGACAGGCCATGGAAGTGTATCGCTCTGGACCTGTGTGAGTACAACAAACAGAAGTATTTAGTTATCTCACACTACTTCTCTAGATACATAGAGATTCTACACATGACAACAACAGACAGTGTTCAAGTCACTCTGAAGCTAAAAGCAACATGTGCCCGGAACGGCGTACCGGATGTGGTCGTGAGTGACAATGGGCCACAGTTCTCGAGCCCGCACAACGCACAAGGAAATGGTCATGCTGAAAGGGCCGTGCAGACTGCAAAGAGAATCCTGAAACAGAAGGACCCTCTCATTGCACTCACATGCTACAAGTCGACCCCATGCAGCACCACGGGAGCCAGCCCAGCTCCTAATGGGCTGGAAGATCAGGACGACGCTTCCTACCCTCGAGAGAAACCTGCAACCTAGATGGCCTAATTTGCAACGGATCAAGCAGAAGGACAAGGCCAAAAAGAAGAAGCAAGCCTTCTATTATAACCAACATCATGGGGTGAGATCCCTACCTCCACTGCAGCCAGGTGGTCATGTCTCACCAAGCTGGACCACCAGAAACCCTGGACAACTCCTGCAGTAGTGACCAGTGAGAGTATCACACCACGCTCTTACCTCATCAAGACACAGCAGGGTGGAACGTTCCGGCGTAACCGTTGCCATCTCCAGGCGATGCCTGCTCCAGAGTCAGCTGGGAGCACAGCACCTGTCTCACCTGTTTGCAAGGATGCCAGTCAACAGCCTTACAACACAGTTGGACAGGGGACTGGTCCACACACCCCCAGTGTCAGCATACATGCTGGTACAGAGAAACTGTCACAGACCAGGTTGTGAGTGACTGTGTTCTCGCATCTTATGGCCTTTGGGGGGATATACATTTATAGGGGGAAGAAAAGGGTGAACAAAAGAAAAGAAAGAGTTCCAGATTGTAAACTATATAACTACGGAGTTATTTGGAAATGTCAAAAGAGTTCCAGAGTGTAATAGGTTGTGAAATGTTAAACTGAATGTTGAAGCCTTATTGTTGCTGTCAGTGTGGTAGGAGTTTTATTGATGTTACAGAGGAATAGCACTATTTACATAATGTTTAATATAATGTTATATCCGTTTACTTTAAAAGGTGAAAGAAAAACTAAAAGGGGGAGATGTCATAGTATTACAGTTAATACGGTAATGTGCAAGACAGTGATGGAAACTGTGAGATGTGGCTGTACATGAAAGGGATTTTACGACAGTAGACTATGCGCGAAGGTCATGTTGCATACGTACATGTGAGCTGGCCTGTTAGCTGAATAAAGTAGACACTTAACCTGCTCCGTTTGACTGGACATTCCGTGATTTATTACAATAATAATCCATGACGATGACGATACACAAAACTGAAATTGCATGTCAAAATAACACATGGTCAATATTTTTATACAACCCCCCAAAATTTCACAAATCCCATTTTCAAGGAAGACCATGTCTTATTAATGCCCTAGCTCCCCTGTAGTTTGTACCATGCTGTCTTGTAAACTCGTAGTTTAGGCTAATTGAACAAGAAATGTTTGTATCTAATCCCACATGCACTAGCTGGCTTATGTTTGAATTATACCGCTACCCCGTAGGCAGGCAGCAGAAAGAGTGGGATTTCAAAACTGAAAACAATGTATCACTTAAGCGCTCAAGCGCAACACAGAACACTACATTGAGATTGCCTAAGTGCAACAAAGTAAAAAGATGGTGCGGACACATGTCTTCAATAACGTGCTTTATTGTATCAAAAACGCAAATACAGGCGTTCGGAGGTGCGCTCTTATAGCACTATACAGACAGTACACCCCTGCACACGCATGTATATAATTGTTGCCCCCCCTCCACACACACGCACACACACACTTCTGAAATTATTCTGGCGCACCTGACAGATACAAGTCAGTATAATCAAGGCCAGACATTTTTGGGGACATAAACAGAAGAAAAACAGGTCTCTGTTTGAGAGGTCACTTAGATGAGTGATGAAACTTTACTCTCAGTAAAAGTGTCCTAATGAACTGGTTCAAGTTTCTGTGATAAGAAAAACACAGTTTTGAATGGAGGGGTACTTTGATATTGATTGCTTTTATGGTGAGTCATTTATTATTTTTAACTTAGTGAGTTGTACTTTTGTAAGTGCTGTGGTGGCAAACTTTGTGATAAAAAGAAACTAGTCAGTCTTGTCTCTCTGAGTAAGTTTAATTCACAGAAAATCACACATATGTGGTCTCAGTCTCGCCAAGGCCAGAATGATCCCAGAGCATTAGATACATTATTTTTTTATAGGATGAAACAAACAACTTGCATATCAGGATGGAATGTGGTTTTCTGCTGTCACCAGACAAAGGGAGCAGCCCCTCCATCTGCTGGTGCAAGCTACTCCTCCTTCTGCGATAGGAAGGCCACATACCAGCCAACTTTGTTGTGGGGAAGAGCATTTCTAGACTAAGGTAAACATGGAGAAAGCAGCCAGGATCAGTTGTAGGCAAAACATAAGTCGTATGCAAAAACATGTGAGTAGTATGTGACGTCTAACTACAAACAAGTGGCTGTTTGTCTCAGTACAAAGGTTACAGCAGAACCTGTATAAGCTTGTATTTTTCCATTACAGTGCAATAAAGCAAACAATAAAACGGTGTTTTAAGTCAATTGTATATTTTGTGTGTACTGCAGTCAAAATGACCTTTTGATAAAAGCATGTTCAATTACTATACACACCTTGAATATGTTGTATGGTGACATATGGTTTCAGACAGCCATACTAAGAAACTGAAGTCAATTTGTCAATTTTATTTTTAAACCCAATATCACAAATTACAAATTTGCCTCAGGGGGCTTTACAGCAATACAACATCCTGTACTTAGACCCTTGCATCGGATAAGTAATAACTCCCTAAAAACCCTTTAACAGGGAGAAAAAATAGGAAGAAACCTCAGGGAGAGCAACAGAGGAGGGATCTCTGTCCCAAGACAGACAGACGTGCAATGGATGTTGTGTTTATACAATTTACAGAATACAACATTGAAAAAGGATAACAGAATTATAATGGAATTATAAGATATATGAAGAATATGATAAAGAGGATGCCAAGCATTGTCCAGATGCTACCGGAACAGACCACAGGACCTGAGCCATGTGTCCACTATCACCTTGTAGACCTGACAGCAGGACAGACTATACATGCACACAGGGGAGACTCACATCACAACATTCACATACACGAGAGAAGAGGTGAGAAAAATATTAGTCACACATCAAAGAGAGAAGGCTATAACACTGAAACAGGATTTTTTGTCTCTTTCATTGTCAATGGGAAACATAGCAAGGTTAAAGAAACCATTTCTACATAGCCTTCCTGAGCAGGTCAGTAAAAGTAAGTAGGTCACTAGTTATCAGTAAAATTTAGGAATTTCTTCTTCAGTACATCTTACTGTGGAATGGCTCAGTCACTTGATCGGATGACAAGCTGAAACTGTATTGCAACCCCATACTGAAGCCATTTCAGAGACAATCAAACCTTTGTCCAAGCTCATAAAAATAAAAGGTTAAACTAGGTGTCATGAGTACAAGCTCACACCAACCAGCATATCAGCATTCTGTCAGGTTCTCCTTTCGGTCTGCTGAAAGACACTATAAGATATTTCTCCCTATTTCCAAAATGATGCCCAAATCACAACCATGCCACACTTACCATTTTATAAGTCCATTGATTGTGGAGAGGCAAATACTAATTGAACAAAAGTATTGGGACACCTGGCCATTACAACTACAGGAGCTTTTATGACATCCCATTCTAAATCCATACGCATTAATATGGAGTTGGTCCCCACTTTGCAGCTATAACAGCTTCCACTCTTCTGGGAAGGCTTTCCACAAGATTTTGGAGCGTGTTTGTGGGAATTTTTGCCCATTCATCTAGAAGAGCATTTGTGAGGTCAGGCACTGATGTTGGACGAGAAGACCTGGCTCACAATCTCCGTTCTAGTTCATCCCAAATATGTTCGATGGGGTTGAGGTCAGGGCTCTGTGTGGTCCAGTCAAGTTCTTCCACAGCAAACTCACCCAACCACATCTTAATGGACCTTGCTTTGTGCACTGGGGCACAGTCATGCTGGAACAGAAAAGGACCCTCCCCCAACTGTTTCCACAAAATTGTAAGCATAGAATTGTCCAAAATGTCTTGGTATGCTGAAGCATTAAGATTTCCCTTCACTGGAACTAAGGGGTCTAGCCCAACCCCTGAAAAACAACCCCATAGCATTATCCCTCCTCCACCGAACTTTAAAGTTGGCACAATGCAGTCAGGCAGGTAACGTTCACCTGGCATCCGCCAAACCCAGACTCGTCCATCAGACTGGCCAGACAGAGAAGCGTGATTTGTCACTCCACAGAACACGTTTCCACTGCTCCAGAGTCCAGTGGCAGCGTGCTTTACACCACTCCATCCGACGCTTGGCATTGTGCTTGGTGATGTAAGGCTTGCATGCAGCTGCTCACCCATGGAAACCCATTCCATGAAGTTCCAGTTTTTGTACTGATGTTCATTCCAGAGGAAGTTTGGAACTCTGCAGTTATTGAGTAAACACAGCGTTGGCGACTTTTACTCACTATGTGCCTCAGCACTCATTGACCCCACTGTGTGACTTTATGTGGTCTGCCACATTGTGACTGAGTTGCTGTTGTTCCTAAACGTCTCCACTTTTCAATAATACCACTTACAGTTGACCATGGAATATCTAGCAGGGAAGACATTTCACTTATTGCAAAGGTGGCATCCTATGACAGTACCATGCTTGAATTCACTGAACTCTTCAGAATGACCCATTCTTTCACAAATGTTTGTAAATGCAGACTGCATGGCTAGCTGCTTGGTTTTATAAACCTGTTGCAATGGGTCTGAAAGAAACACCTGAATTCAATGATTAAGAGGTGTGTCCAGGGGCGTTTCTTGGACCTGGGAACATTGGGGGCTGAGCCCACAACCTCGTAGGGGAATCTGGGGGATCCGATCCGGAAAAAAAGCTCTAACTTTATGCTTTCTTTAGAATTGTGGCACCTTGTCTAAAGCCAAATACTGCAACATGTAATTCAAAATGTATTTATTTTCAAAATTAATCATGAATAATGTAAACAAATTCTTAGTAATCAGTATTAGTTTTGAGTAGAAACAGGATGATACAATTAGTTAATAGGTAACAATTATTTTCATGTTTTTATTTTTCTTTCCCTGATAAACATAAGAGTTAGTTCTGTGTCATGTTGCATGGTGCACCTCTGTGTCTGCTGCTCTCTTTTCTCTCCATCATCTGCTCACTCCTTCCATCTTCTGCTGCCAGAAAAACAATTAAATGTATACTTAATGACAACATCAGAAAATATTGAATAAATTATTTAAAAAATATTTTTTTCTTTCTTTCTTTCACTCAGACAAATTTCAGATAAATGTCATCCAGTGTGGTGCTGTACCTTTCACTTTTCCAGACTCTGCTGCTGTTTCTCTCCATGACTTGCTCTCTGTCACACATCGTCTGCAAAAAACAGATAAACATAAACTGTTTTCAGTCACATGCAATTTTCAGATAAAGTTCATGCTGTAGTATTTACTGTACCTCTCTATCACCTGATTCTGTCTCTTCTCTCTTTCCCTCCAGGCTCCATCACTTGCTTTCCCTCCATCACTTGCTGCTTTCCCTCCATCACTTGCTGCATCAAATGCATCAAGCTGGGAAAATCCAAGGAATTGTTCTTTCACCAAGCCTTGTGGAGAAACATATCACACACACAATGCAAGCTGCTCTGACCGATGATCCCTTGCTTCATCCACTATTATCGAGAACATTTTTGCCTCTTTAATTTCAGAGATTATCCTTGAAATGATAACATCAGAGGTGCTTTGAATTATCTCATTCTGGGATGAGGGTGAAAGGTAAGTTGCACATGAAGTCGGTTTGTATGTTTGTAGAAAAGGATCAAACTTCTCAAGAAGCTGCATGCATTCCATTAAATTTCCCTTATTGTCACTGTCTGATGTTTCGTTGTGCCCTCTAAAAGCAATCCCTTGCTTCCCGAGAAAGGCTGCCACTGCTGCTATGCGTGTCAGATACTCCCTACGATCCAAAATCTCACTCATATGTGCGGCTTGTAGCTGCTTTGTGATGTCCCCATGGACTTGTGTGGCTTTAAAGCTCTCAAGCCAGGTGAGGACGCTATGGAGTATTGGATTAGGCTTAATAAGACAGTGGAGGTGGCTGACGAATGCTTGAAGTGGCAGGGCCGTAGTATTGAAGAGCCAAGCCACGAGGTAAGCATGATGTTTATCAAACACTGTCCAGATCAGTCTCTTGCCAATGTTTTTAAGTTCAAGTCCGCAGGGAAATGGTCTGCTAGCGAGATCAAAGAGAGGCTTGATGAGCACATGCTGGAGAGGAAGTCCCGTGTTGCTGCAGGTGGACAACGTGAAGCAGGTGCGGTAGAGCGTAGGTTCCATTCACAGGTTCATGTCCCTGTAGTCGACGTGGCTCCCGACTTGAACACGGCCGTGCTGGTGGTGCCATCTCCCGTCCCGGCTCATGCGTAATCTCCTACACCATTTTGTGCAAGGTCTCCTACACCGTCTCCTGCACCTGTCTCTGGCGGTGATGACTATATGAGGAGTTTGGTGAGCTTGCTAGACCGTTTGGTCACAATGCAGACTCAGGTTCCAGTTAGCGCTGCAGTCCGGACACCGACGCAGACTCAACCGCCAGCTAGCGCCGCAGGGCAGGTGCCAGACGCACCGCAGCGGTTGTGCAGGGTTTGTAAGTCTCCGGATCACTCCACATTTTCCCACTGCAGCCGGGAGAACCGATGTATAAACTGTTTGTCTCCTGGTCATTGGAAGAGGGACTGTCCTCACCCTCAGCCGCCCAACCAGCTCCGTTCTCAGCCTGGTGGAAGAGCTGGTCATCAATCTCGTCCGTTAAACTACTAAACCCACACCTAGAGAGGGATGGTGTGGGTAATGTAGATGTATCCCTCACTGATGTCTCCGACCTGGCTCACTTGTATGAAGACAAGTGTGCCAAAGCACCTCAGGGTTCGCGTATGGTCATTCAGGCGACACAGAGGATTCAGGCTTTCAGTGACTTGTTGTATGCTCCTGTTCTTGTCAACCAGAGTGTGCAGCTTAATGGCATGTTGGATACTGGCTCTATGTCATGCAGTATCAGTGAAAATGCAGTAGAGAAGCTCCGCTCTGGGGGTGTGTTATCTGAGAAGCAGCAGCCTGAAGAGAACATTGTCTTGATTGGCTGCGGTGGTCTGGAGACTAGGCCTGATGGTTTTTATGACCTCAACATGCAGCTTTATGGTGTTTCCTTTGTCATACCCACTCTGGTCGTGCCCGGTCAGCATGATGATCTGATAGTCGGCACAAACGTCATTAAACATGTGGCCCATGTACTCAAGAGTGGTACTGAGTACTGGGACATCGCGTGCAGACAGGAACATCCATCTAGTCCTGACGTTGAACAGTTCTTGTCCATGTTCACGAATGTAGAGCGCTGGAGGGGTGGTGCAGTTCCTGAGAAGATAGGTACTGTTAAGCTCACCCAGGCCGTGACACTCTTACCGAGGCACGAGCACTTAGTCTGGGGCAGACTTCCTGCTAAGGTGCCTATGTCAGCTGGAAGCACTGTTGTTGTGGAGCCGACAGACTCCAAGGCCATGCCACGCGGTGTCCTCGTAGGTCGACTTGTCACACCGCTCTGGGGTGATAGATGGGTACCCATGACTGTTGTCAATCCATCTGACAAAGCCATCACGCTGAAAAGGAACTGCAAGTTGGCTGATGTGTTTCCATGCTTGGCGATTGAGGACTTTAATGTTTTCCAGGGACTGCAATCAGTTGCGGGGAGGCATGAGTCCAACGCCACAGGTAGTGCCTGTCCCTCTGTCCAGCCGGCTAGGAGTTTGTCAGAGCTCGGACTCAGTGACATTGACCTCAGCTCCTGTCAGGTTAGTGAGGCATGCAAGTCCCAGCTCACTCAGCTGCTCACCGAGTACCATGACATCTTCTCCAGGGACTCTCTGGACTGTGGCGAGGTCACAGGATACACACATCGCATCCATCTGGTGGATGAGCGCCCCTTTCGCTTGCCCTACAGGAGGGTTCCCCCAGCCCACTATCAGAAGTTGAGACAGGTTCTCACTGATATGGAGGAGAAAGGGATTGTCCGGAAGTCCTCGAGCGCATACGCTTCACCGCTGGTTATGGTTTGGAAGAAGGATGGCGGGCTTCGGATCTGCACTGATTTCAGATGGCTGAATGCTCGGACCTTGAAAGACGCTCATCCCTTGCCACACCAGTCGGACTGTCTTGCCGCGCTGGGTGGTAACTGCCTCTTTAGTACGATGGACCTCACCTCTGGCTTCTTCAACATCCCAATGCATGAAGATGACAAGAAGTACACTGCTTTCACGACTCCCCTTGGGTTGCATGAATACAGTCACATGCCACAGGGCCTTTGTACTAGCCCTGCAGCCTTCATGAGAATGATGATTGGGATCTTTGGGGATCTGAACTTCACGAAGCTTTTGTGCTATCTTGATGATCTTCTTGTCTTCGCGCCGTCAGAGGTTGAGGCTCTGTCGAGGCTCCGCACTGTGTTTCAGAGGTTGAGGGAGAACAACTTGAAACTGGCTCCAAAAAAGTGTCATCTGCTGCAGAAGCGGGTGTGGTTTTTGGGCCACGTGGTTGATGGCGGAGGTGTGTCTGTCGATCCCTCCAAAGTAGAGGTCATCTCCAACATGACAGTGCAGGATCTCATGGAAGGTGATGGGTGCACGCCTTCTGTTCGTAGGATCAAATCTTTCCTTGGTATGGTATTTTACTTCCAGCATTTCCTCCCGAACTGCTCCTCCGTGGCTAAGCCCCTGTTCGCCCTTACAGCTGGACAAAAGAGGAGGGGGAGGTCAGCTAAGGATAAGAAGCCCCATGGCAGCTTCCGTAAGCTTACCTCCGCAGACTGGACGGCGGAATGTGGGGAAGCATTTGATCTGTTGAAGACGATGTTACTGGAGTGTGTGGTGCTTGCCCATCCAGACTTTGAGGTGCCTTTCATTTTGTCGGTCGATGCGTCTTTGGACGGACTTGGCGCGGTGCTGTCTCAAGTGCCCCGAGGAGAGTCCAAGGCCAGACCTGTTGGTTTTGCGAGCAAGTCCCTCAGTGCCTCACAGCGGAAGTATCCAGCTCATAGACTGGAGTTCATGGCGCTGAAGTGGAGTGTTAGTGAAAAGTTCAGCCACTGGCTGAAGGGTCAAAGCTTCACCGTTTGGACATATAAATAATCCGCTGACTTATCTCCTAACGAAGCCGAAGCTTGACGCGTGTGAGATCCGCTGGGTGTCTAAGTTGGCGTCTTACACCTTTGATCTCAAACACCTGCCAGGGAAGAAAAACGTGGTGGCGGATGCGTTGAGTCGCGACCCTTTTTCCAAGCCCGTCAGTCAGAGGCTAGTTAGGGAGCCCTACCCAGCCCTTGTTCAGGAAGCCGACGGGGTTGAGGGGGACTCTGTGCAGGATGTTTTCAGACTCATTTGCCAGTCCCAAACAGTGAGTAGTGCGCGATCTGGGTTTGCTTGTGATGCAGCTGAGGTCAGGGCTTTTTGTCAAGCCAAATGTGACTGGCCTGATGCATCAGTATTCACAGCACTCAGTTTGGTCCAGCACGTTCAGCATCTGTCGGGTGGTCAGGATACACTGCCAATGTTATCCACCGAGGAGCTCAGGTTGAGTCAGGGGCAGGACCCCTGCATCTCCAAGGTGTTGCCCTTTGTCGCTGTTCGGAAGCGGCCATCGAGACGTGAGAGGCATGGTGCTGACCAGAAGGTCCTCAGGCTGTTGAAACAGTGGGAGAAGTTGGAAGTCAATGATGGTGTCTTGTACAGGGTGACAAAGGACCCAGTGTCCAAGCAGAGGAGGTCTCAGTATGTTTTACCTCCGAGTCTGAAAGACAAGGCACTGTCTGGCATCCACGATCACGCTGGTCATCAGGGCCAGGACCGTACTCTCTCTCTTGCAAGGCAGCGTTTTTATTGGCCTGACATGGAGAGGGATAGCAGAGCATATGTCAGATGCTGTCGGAGATGTGTGTTTGGGAAGACCCCAGAGCCAGCTGCTTGCGCGCCCCTGGAGAGCATTAAAACCTCCGCACTGATGCAGCTTGTGTGTATGGATTTCTGGTCCGCTGAGGACAGTAAGCAGCGGTCGGTCGATGTCCTAGTGGTTACTGACCACTTCACTAAGCTTGCTCACGCGTTCCCCTGCGCCAATCAGACAGCGAAGCAGGTCGCCAAGAAACTCTGGGATCATGTATTCTGTGTTTACGGGTTTCCGGAGAGAGTACATTCTGACCAGGGCACAAACTTTGAGAGCAACCTGATTGCAGAGCTTCTCAGGTTGGCGGGTGTAGCGAAGTCCCACACGACGGCCTGCCATCCTATGGGTAATGGCGGGACAGAGCGGTTTAATCGCACGATGGGGAATATGCTCCGTTCCCTTCCGCTTCAGCAGAAGCAACAGTGGCCTCAGCAGATCCATTCTCTCACGCTCGCGTACAATGCCACTGTTCACGAGACCACGGGTTATGCGCCTTTCTTCCTGATGTATGGGCGTGTCCCAAGACTACCGGTGGATGTTATGTTCAGGCAGGTTTTGCATGATCCTCACGTTGTTGACTATGACTCTTATGCTCAGTCTCTGCTTTTCTGTCTAAGGAGTGCAATGGAGATCGCTCAGAAGCACTCCACGGCTGAGCAGCAGCATCAGGCGCGACAGTACAACAGACACGCCAAGGGCACTGTCCTGTCTGTCGGGGATCGTGTTTTGGTTGCGAACCAGAGTGAGCGAGGGAATAGAAAGGTGGCTGACAAATGGGAGAACGGAGTGTACACGGTTGTCGGTGTCAACCCCAATATCCACGTCTACAAGATTCAGGATGCAGAGGGGCACACTAGGGTGGTGCACAGGAACCGTTTGTTGGAGGTCAACTTCTTGCCCCTTCCTGAGTTAGATCAGGGTGAGGAGTCCAGTACAACCAGTCAGTTGCTTGACTGCGCAGAGTCCGATGAGGAGGACAGTGCAGATGGCCTGACGGTCTCAGGGGATGCAGTGGGGCTAGCAGTCTCATCACTAGGAGACTCACATGATCTGAGTGGGCAGAAGCGGAAGAGTTCATTCCGTCTAGTCTGGTAGTCAGTCCTGTGGGGGCCACTGCTCAGACTCCACCCAACACACACGCACCACACAACACACATGCACCACACATAGAGGCATCACACTCACTCGATGTTGGTGTTATATCTCACACTGATTCGCACACAGAAGCACCACACTCACTCGATACAGATGTTGCAGCTCGCACTGTCTCACGCACACAAGTAGAGAGCAATGGTCGGGTTAGGACACGCACAGGGAGGGTGGTGAGGTCAGTGAACAGGTTAATAGAATCTATGGCTCAGATGCCATTTCTACGGAGTGTGAGGGTTTGAACTTTGATGGAGGTTGGAATCATTCAAACTAGTTTAATGTGAGTTATTAGGTGTCTATCAGACAGGGTTGTTTTGGGCCAAGTGCATGGTGTGGCGTATCAGGTGTCACATTGATCTAGGGGAATACTGAGACTTGATCAACCTCATTATTTTCTGAACCTCGTAACCGAGGTAGCTCCTAAGTTGACTGGTGGACTAGGTCCTTCTTTTCACTTGTGCCAGTAGTCAGCGATGGGCTTTTCCTTTCCTCTTTCTCTTTTTATCCTGCTGTAAGGATGTTGGTGAATTTCAGGAGGGGTGAATGTAACCAGGTTAAAATTAATGTTTTTATTTTATTTTGTTTGAGTATGAAATATCACCAAATCATGTCTGTGTGCTGTTATTTGTGTTTACTACATTTTATTTTATGTCATTATTTACTTTTATGTATGTTTTACAACGACCGTCATATATATGTACTGTCGCTTTAAGAGAGAGGTCTTGTGGGTACACGGAAGAGGGAACGCGGGAGAGGCCATTTTTGTTTTGTGGGAGGAGTCTCAAGCAGCGATCGAGCCGAGCCACGCATGTTCCTACCGTAGCACAGATTTGCTGATTGAGGAGAACGTAACTTTGAGTATCCCTGTAAGAAGATACTGCAAGCTGTGGGATAAAATACTTGTTTATCCTTTCTTACATCGGAGTCCCGTGGACGGTTTCTCCTTCTAACGCACACGAGTGAAGTCCGGGCAGTGTTTGAGCTTCGACCCCCACGTCCGTAAGAAACACCGCTCCAGCTGGAGGACCGGACGTTTGTCGAAAGGTTTGAAACCAAAATAAATGGCAAGGTGGGCCAAATAGAGTCCTGTGTGTCCCCCCTCCTTCTTTGATCATGATGATGATGATGATGATGAGAGACTGAGGGCCCCCCACAACACCTGGGGCCCCACCCAACTAGAACACAACGCAGAGCTAATGATGAGAGTGACGGGCGTGCAGCAGGCTGACCAGCATAGAACAGCATAGAACTGCCCCCGTTACAGTCACTTTAAATGTTGCTGAATCATGTATTTCTAATGAGATAAAATCAGATGTAACTGAATCATCTAATGTCATGGGCTTGTTCAATCTGTATCTCATCTTAATTGTGGCTGAGTCGCTTATTTAAACTGATAGGACATCAAAAGTAGTTAAAACTTGCAAGGTTATTGGGGCTAGAGCAATTTGTATTGTATTAACTCTTGTTATGTATTTATAAAATATGAATTGCTAGCCAGGTAATGTGTGTATTGTTTTCTAACTGAAGTAATATTCTGTTGTTATTTTTATAAGATCGGATAAAAAAGGAAAAGCAAAAAAAAAAACGTTACAGCCAATTTGATTTTATTTTGCAGGTTTAAATTGATACTAGTAGCAGATCACTGCACTCCCGAAGAAAATATGCCAAGTTGCCAGAAAAAAAGACGTCAAACTTGTGTAATAAAGATCCAAGTGTGCAGATAGATACTCTTTCTTACGCAGGTTTAAAATTAAAAATACGGTTGAACGAAAGTAAACCGTTAAACTGTTGATTTTATGCAAATGTGTATGACACAGGAAAAGGGCAAGGTTAACGGTTTAGCTAACTTAACCCTCGAAGTATCATGTACTGTCATTAATGATCTGCCTAAATGTTCACATAATTTCGAAGACATACAGGATTTAAATGACTTGTTTGTTTACCTGGTTCATGTGGTGGCTCAGATATTTGATCCCCAGCCACCACGACTGCAGAGATGTCCTCCTTTCTTCTTGCAAAAAACGGTCGTATGTCAATTTTTCCGTTTTTCTGATGTTGAATGACTCGGAGCCGCTCGGAACCCTATCAGAGTTCAGATTAGATACCTGTCAGCCAATAAAACACGGATGATTCCCCGCTTCCATTCAACTCCTCTCTGATTGGTCTTGGCGTCGTCTCTGTTTTGCATTCACTGAAGACGGGAAATTACAAAACTGCCTTCTTCTTTAGTGTCATAGGGCTCAGATAATGTACGGTTCTATTTCATTCCTTCTGAGGTGGAACTATCCGGGGCTATATAAGAAATGCTTGGGGCTAAAGCCCCGAATGCCCAGGCCAGGCGATGCCACTGGGTGTGTCCCAATACTTTTGTCCATATAGTGTAAGTCACTCTATAACACTAATCACAGCCTAACACATAGGTGATATGACTGACATCATCAGTGATAAATGTTTGTGGTTTGGCTGTGAATCTACTAATGGAGGGCATGTATATGTGGGAGCATAACAGAAAGGATTGTAGAAAGAGAGAAATGGTTGAAGCCATGGTAAATGGAAGGGAAAGAAGGAAGACACAGAACTAGTTTGAAAGTCGTGAGTTTTGGAAGGGGTGTCAGACAGAAAAGTTGTAGAGAAAGACATATCTATAGGGTTGCTCTCCCTCTCTCTCTCGCTCTCTCTCTCTCTTTGAAAAATTATCATATACAGCAAGCTCCCCACAAAGGACTGTTGGTAAATAACTACATATTTCTGAATTGATGGTTTGATTTGAGATGGCAGAATGTTACTGAATGTGTTGGTATTGTGGTATTGGGAGAAAGAAGCTGGTCATACTCTATTTTTTTGTTGCACAAAGTGCACTGTAATTATCTATATGCCTTAAGAGCAAACCAGCTGAGAAGGCATGATGAACGCATTACCACAAAAGCAAGATAACCCTAAGCTTTAACAATGTGCACACACACAGAAAGCACAAACGGTCTAAATGAAGTCAAAGGATGAAAGTGCACAGTCTTAGCCTACCTTGGATCAATGACACAGTAGTGTGGATCCACTTTACATACACTGGCAGCCAAGACAGTGACAAGGCTTGAACTTCAGAATGAGGACGCTAGGTGGGGACATGAGCTAGGTCTGTATCCTAAATTCACCAGTGTCATCATGAATATTCATGACTTGGACATCGGAACTATAGACCACCGGAACATTTCCGGGTACCTTGACAACAGGACGCCAGGAGAGGGGGATAGAAAACCCAAAGCCGCCAAGCCGCACTGTATTAGATACGCAGCCTAGCCGTAGCTACGATGCCCAAAAGTTGCTGTGTGGTGGACTGTACTGTTAACAAGAAAAACAACCCAAATATTCGGTTTTTTTTTTAATTGCCTAAAAGGCAGAAGGAGGGAGAAAAACGATTGAAATGGCTCCAGGCGATCAGAAGGAAAGACAAGGATGGACAACTTTGGGATCCTGACAGCAAACATGTTTACGTCTGCGGTCTGCACTTCATCACTGGTAATGTTAGCTAGTTTAACTAGCTAATAATAGGTTACGTCTATTCTACATTTTGAGCCGGTGGCTATGGAATTCCACAGTTAGCTAAAACTGTCTGAATGGGATCACATTCTTCAAACCCATATGTATTTTTATCCATTAAAAATCATAAAATGGTCCCTCCCCCCTGAATATTTGGTCACATGCTCAATTTTGTTTATCTTTCCTAGAAACAAGGGGTAACTACCCCGGTCTCCCTTACCCAGTTAAAATGCAAACATTGTTATGTGGAGTTAGAAAACAACGAGACAGGAGACGTGAGAGTAGACGTAGTCGAGGTAGTTTACTAGCTCCAACTTTGCATGTCATACATTCGACAACGACACTGAACTGTGAACCGGAAGCGGAAGTGAATTATCTGACCCCTCGCCTCTTACCTTAAAGGTACACCGTCCTCTTAGATGAATGTCTCTAGTTATATAGATGTGGGTCACCACACAGGCCCCCCCAGAATTCAGCTACACAAAACAATGCAAAACAGCAAAAGCGCAAGTCATGAACATAAAAATACTCTACAACAGAACAGTCAATGACATAGTGCAAAGTCACGGGGAAAACAGGTGACGAGTCGGGGGGCGGACCCTGCGGCCATAACGGCTGCGCTTCACAGGAGGGGAAACAGATGGGGCCGAAACCCGGGCCATAGGCGGGGCCGAAGCAGGAACAGAGGCAGGTGCCGGGGCCGACCTAGGAGGGCGTCCCCGCCGCGGGGGTAGGGCCAATTGCATTGGCTCCCCAATGTCCAAGTGAGCGGGCTTGAGACGGTCTATAGCGACCCGCTCCGGCCTGCCCCCCCTGTCCACCACAAAGTTCTTATCCCCCGCCTCCAGGGCGCGGAAGGGCCCGTCGTATGGGAGCTGCAGCGGGGACCGATGGCTGTCGTGCCTAATGAAGACGTACCTCGCCGATGGCAGATCCTTGGGGACGTAGGACCGGGGGAGGCAGTGTTGAGACATCGGAACGGGAGCGAAGGCACCGGCAGCGCTCCGGGACGCACTGAGGTGAGAGGCGGCCGACCAGGGAGCCGTAGCATCCGGAAGAAACTCCCCCGGAACCCACAGGGGCTGGCCATACACCAGCTCAGCGGAGGACGTCTGGAGGTCTTCCTTCGGGGCCGAACGCAGGCCGAGCATGACCCACGGGAGCCGGTCCATCCAGTCGCAGCCAGTGAGGCTTGCCCGCAGAGCGGCTTTCATGTCTCGATGGAACCGCTCACAAAGTCCGTTGCTCTGCGGGTTGTACGCCGTAGTGCGGTGGATCTTCACCCCCAGGTGCTCAGCGACCGCCGTCCAGAGCTCCGAGGTAAACTGGGAGCCCCGGTCGCTCGTGATGTCACCCGGTGTGCCGAAACGGGCCACCCAGCAGCCGATGAACGCCCGTGCTACCTCTGCTGCCGTCGTGGAGGACAAGGGAATAGCCTCTGGCCACCTGGTGGCCCTGTCCACAATAGTGAGGAGGAACGTATAACCACGGGAGGGGGGCAGGGGACCCACCAGGTCAACATTGACGTGGTCAAACCGCCTCTCTGGAACCACAAACGGCGCCAAAGGGGCCTTGGTATGGCGGTGCACCTTGGCGCGTTGGCACGCCACACACGAGCCGGCCCAGGTTCTAACATCCTTACGGAGCCCAGGCCAAACGAACTTGACGCTCACCAGCTTGGTCGAGGCCTTCACTCCCGGGTGGGAAAGGCCGTGTACAGTGTCGAAAACTCGGCGCCGCCAGGAAGTAAGCACCAGGGGGCGCGGTTGACCGGTGGAGATGTCACAGAGGAGGGTGGTGTTGGCCGCGTCGAACGTCACGTCCTCCAGCCGTAGCGCCGTAGGGGTCGACCGGTAGTCTTGAACGGTCGCGTCCTTGGCTTGGTCCGCTGCCATAGCGGCGTAGTCGAGTCCCAAGTGAACGGCGTTAACAACCGCCCGTGAAAGGCAGTCGGCGACGAAGTTATCCTTGCCCGACACGTGTTGTATGTCCGTGGTAAACTCGGAAACCGCCGCGAGATGGCGCTGCTGACGCCCAGACCACGGTTCTGAGGTTTTGGCCATACAGAACGTCAGGGGTTTGTGGTCCACGAAAGCGGTGAACTGTCGGCCCTCCAATAGGAACCTAAAGTGTCTGGTTCAGAGGAAGAGACCCAGTAGTTCCCTATCAAAGGTGCTGTATTTGCGCTCACTCTCACGGAGTTGTTTACTGAAGAACGCCAACGGCTGCCAGCCCCCCCCCCCCACCCACTGATCACACACGGCCGCCACGGCGTAGTCGGAGGCATCCGTTGTAAGGGCTATGGGGGCGGCAGGCGACGGGTGAGCTAGCAGCGCAGCGTTGGCCAGCGCGGTCTTGGCGGCCACAAAAGCCTCTTCCATCCCCGAAGACCAGTCCAGCTCGTCCTTAGACTTCTTACCCCGCAGGGCCTCATACAGGGGACGCATGATGTGGGCGGCACGGGGCAGGAAACGGTTATAAAAGTTCACCATGCCCAGGAATTCCTGCAGCGACTGTACAGTGCGGGGGCGGGGGAACATGGTGACATTCTCAACCCTGGCAGGGAGGGGAACGGCCCCCTGTGGAGTGATGTGGTGCCCGAGGAAGGTGATGGACGACTCCCCGAACTGACACTTAGCTGGGTTGATGATGAGGCCGTGTTCGCTGAGCCTGTCGAACAGCTGTCTGAGGTGCGTCATGTGTTCCTCCGCCGACGCGCTGGCCACGAGGATGTCGTCTAAGTACACAAACAAAAATGGCATGTCGCGGAGCACAGAATCCATAAGGCGCTGACACGTCTGCGCCGCCCCTTTAAGGCCGAAAGGCATACGTAAAAACTCAAAGAGCCCAAAGGGTGTGATGACAGCCGTTTTTGGGACATCCAGTGGGTGGACCGACACTTGGTGATACCCCCGCACTAAGTCGATTTTGGAATATATGGCAGCGCCCGCCAGGTGGGTAGAGAAATCTTGTATGTGCGGTATGGGGTACCGGTCGGGGGTCGTGGCATTGTTTAGGCGACGGTAGTCCCCGCACGGGCGCCAACCCCCGTCGGCCTTAGTAACCATGTGAAGAGGGGAAGCCCACGGGCTGTCAGAACGGCGGACAATGCCGAGGCGCTCCATAGTCGAAAACTCCTTCCTGGCTATTGCGAGCTTGGCCGAGTCGAGGCGTCGGGCCCGGGCGTAAACTGGGGGGCCCACTGTGGTGATATGATGTTCCACGCCGTGCTTGGCGACCGCCGAGGAGAAGGTGGGTGTGGTGAGCTCGGGGAAATTGGCGAGCAGGCGTTGGTATGGATCCCCGGTGGAGAGTGTGTTAGCGAGGCACAGCGCTCCAGCCCCCCCAAGCGTGCAGGGGTATGACGCAAAAGAGACGGCATCAATCACGGTTTTAACATCCACCAGCAGGTTGAAAGCACAGAGGAAATCCGCACCTAGGAGCGGGGTGGATACAGCAGCCATCACAAAGTCCCAGCCGAAACGTCGGCCGCCAAAACACACGTCCACATGTCTGATACCGTACGTCCGAATGGACGTGCCGTTGGCGGCGTCCATCTGGGGGCTATGACTGTCGGTCATCGTGTCCACAGCTTGTGCTGGTAGTATGCTGCGTTGAGCGCCAGAGTCAACCAGCAGCCGCCGGCCCGACAAGGAGTCTCTGATGAACAACAGCTTGCAGTCACGGCCGGCGCCCATAGCCGTTAACGAGCGCCGGCCTTGGCGTTTCCCTGAACCCTGTAACTGCAGGGTTTGCGACACTGTTTTGCTTTTACCCCAAACCTGGCATGGTAATAACAGAGCCCGTCGTCAGGTTGGCGGCGGGCTGTCACCGCAGCCGCGGTGTCCATATAGTCGTACACAGGTGGTGGTGGGGCGGTCTTGTGGGGTAGCAGGGCATGCACAAACTGTTGCCGGTTGGCCAGGAAAACCCTGTCTGCTTCAGCAGCCAGAGAACGGTAGTCCTTGGAGGCGGCGAGAGGAGAACTGGCCAGTGCTGTGCGTACAGGTGCGGGGAGCTGCCTCAGAAAAATGTGTGTGAAAAGAAAGGCCGGATCAGCCGATCCCAGCACAGACAGCATTTTTTCCATTAACTCAGACGGTTTGCCGTCGCCGAGGCCATTCGGGGACAGTAAACGGTCTGCCTTCTCAAGCTCCGACAGTTCAAATAGTTTCAGGAGGAATGTCTTTATAGCATCGTACTTGCCAGCAGCTGGCGGAGCTTCCAACAGTGTCATTGCTCGCGCCGTTGTCGATGCGTCTAACGCCGCCACTACGTGGAAGTACTGCGTTGCATCCTGCGTTATCCCTCTCAGCTGGAACTGGGCTTCCACATGTTGAAACCACGGCCGTGGATTATGCTGCCAAAAGTCGGGTAGCTTCACAGTAGCGGTGTAAATGCTAGCGTTAGCAATAGCCATGTTGTTAGCACCGGCGTCGTCGTTGTCAGACATACTCGTATTAGTAGTTCGATCACGTCGGGGTCACCAAAGTGGAGTTAGAAAACAACGAGACAGGAGACGTGAGAGTAGACGTAGTCGAGGTAGTTTACTAGCTCCAACTTTGCATGTCATACATTCGACAACGACACTGAACTGTGAACCGGAAGCGGAAGTGCATTATCTGACCCCTCGCCTCTTCCCTTAAAGGTACACCGTCCTCTTAGGTGAATGTCTCTAGTTATATAGATGTGGGTCACCACAGTTATCACATTATCATTGTCATCCTTGTTGAGTAGTATATCATGCATCATTGTATGCAGTCGTGTGTAATCCAGTAAAAAGTTATATTGAATAAAATGCAAACATTTGTTGAAAATGTTGCCTAGTTCCTATGTCTTTCCCCCATGGCTGCTCTAGGTCATGATGTGTGATTTAATTTTTGCCTTTTATCATTTCAGGGTGTAATGCAAAGGACCCCATGCACCCGGACTACTGTCCCTTGAAAGGACACTGGCCACCGATACTGCGAATTTTTCGCAAATATCAGTTATTGTCCGCAGCAGCCAACGTAGCGACATAGTTAGCCATTTAAACCGTGTTCAAACTTGCCGGCTTCTATCGCCCTCTAGCTCCCCCCGCTCTAACGTTCAAACGCGGAAGTGCAGTGGTCTATGGCTGGTCATAGCGCCATGCTGGGTTTGTCTGCAGCAACATCCAACAACTCTACCTACCAGCTTTCTTAGCGCTCCTGTTAACCATCTTCTTCATCTTCCCTTTTTGATCACATCTCCCATCTCTGGCCATTCAGCAGACGCCATTTTGTATCCCTTCAGATAATGATCCAGTCAAATTGATGATTGACACAAGAGGTCCATGGTACTGCTTGTCACGAGGTAAAATCACGACTGCTTTCTCTTTGTGAGTTGATCACTCTTCAAAACAGTTCAGCGTCTTGTGTTCCTGCTACCCACATGTCTCACTCCTTCTGTCTTCCTGTCCTCGTTCAGGTGTTCTCATCTTTATTTGCATCTTTACCACTGTTGTGTATTGATAAATGTTCTATCATTCACTGTTGATACGGAAATACTTATTGTTTACATGTTGTTGACCGGATGTAACCCCGCCCAGAAAGGAGATAAATATTAAGTGCAAAAGCGCCGAAACCTAGAACTGCGCTCTCCAATGCCTCGACAGTCAGGTGGACATGTACAGCCGAGAGATATGAATAAAAGCTCATTTACATAAGGTCATCTCCGGGTACTTTGTCAATAAGAACGCAACACTGGCGACGAGGGGGATTCGTTTTTCCACGAAAACTTTTTCTTCTGAGACGGAGAAAAAGGTGTGAGAGAAGACAGAGTTAACCGAAGCAACGCACTAGCTAGCAAGCAAAGGAGCAACTAGCAACGTCAGTCACGAAATGGCTGTGTTTAGCAGTGAGTCGGGTTTGTGCTTTAACGAGGCTAACGAAAGCTTCAGCACGTACGAGGATCGTTTTGCACAGTTTATCGAAGCCAACGGGATTGAGGAGGGGAAGCAACGGGCTGTGTTCCTATCCGTGGTGGGTGCAAATACTTTCTCTTTACTGACTGACTTGGTAGCGCCAAAGAAGCCATCGGAAACGCCATTAGCTGATATTTTTAAAGCACTGAGGGACTTTATGTGCCAAAGAAGAATGTCCTTAGTGAACGTTATAGCTTCCGTGCCCGCAAGCAACAAAGTGGTGAGTCTTTAGCCGAGTATGTTGCCGCGCTAAAAGGGTTAGCAGCCTCTTGCGCATTTGGCGCGACGTTAGAAGAACAACTGAGAGATCAGCTAGTATATGGTATCAGTAGTAAAGAGCTGAGAACTAAGCTGTTGAGTGCTGGTTATGGACAACAGCTAAACTGGGCTAAAGTGATGGACACGGTGAACAATTTTGAGTGCACATCCACGAGTCTTAGAGCGTTCCAGCAAGCTCCGCTGAGAACAGACATTGTGAGAGCCAGCAGCTACAAAGGGAGCGCCAGTGCGCGCGGAAACGCGGCACACGACATGAAAAAGGGCGCCAGGGACACGGCGTGCTACCGGTGCCTCGGAGAGGGACATCAAGCAGCGACATGCAGGTACAAAGAGTTCCAGTGCAGAGCCTGCAACCGGAAGGGCCATATGGAGAGGGCGTGCAGGTCCACTGCATCATCGGAGTCGGAGACGGCCAACCAAGGCGGCAGCTCCAGACGGGGACCTAGGACGAGCAGGAGGGCCAATCCTGCAGAGAGGCAGACTCGCTACATCACCAGGGAGGAGTCTCCCCACGAGCAGCAAAGTGCATCGGAGGAAGAGACTGATGATGAGGACCACAGGGCCTCCAACAAAACCCACAAGCTGACCATCATTGAGGTAGCAGGGACTGAAAAAGACTTGGGGTTGTTTTCCGTTACCGGTAGGCCTAAACATGATAATGAATATGTCAGACCATATATGGTCATGGTGAGATGTAATGGTGTAAAAATCAAAATGGAGGTAGATACAGGCGCAGCCATGAGTATCATAAATGAGAAACTGTACAGACAGAGGTTTAGCAAGTGTAAACTAATGCCAGGTGATGTAAGTTTAAAAACTTATTCTTCAGAGCCGATTCCATTGTTGGGTAAATTCCAAATGAAAGTATAGTGTGGGGAGCAAACAGAACAGCTATCTTTGTTAGTGTGTAAGGGACATGGGCCAACACTGATGGGTAGAAACTGGATCCAGTTCTTAAAGTTAGACTGGTCTAGAGTGAACCATGTACCGGTGGTAGTAGATCCACTGACTGAGATGTATCAGAAATACTTCCAGGTGTTTGAGAGAGACAGGGGGGGTCATTTCAGGAGTAAAAGCAAGGTTACAGGTGGTTAGCGACGCCACGCCCAAGTTTTGCAAAGCAAGATCAGTGCCTTATGCACTGACTACAGCAGTAGAACAGCAGCTAGACAGACTGCAAGAAAAAGGAGTATGGACCACGTTAGAATATAGTGAATGGGCTACTCCCATAGTATGTATCCCCAAAACAAATGGAGAAGTCAGAATATGCGGGGATTATACAGTGACAACAAACCCATGGCTAGAGGTAGACAAATATCCTCTGCCAAAGACACAAAACCTGTTTGCTAAACTAGCAGGTGGCAGGTATTTCACCAAGTTAGACCTCACACAAGCATATCAGCAAGTAGAGCTGGATGATGAATCCAAGCAGTACCTAACTATAAATACGCCTAAGGGGCTGTATCGTCTAAACAGGTTGCCATATGGAGTAGCAAGCTCCCCAGCAATATTCCAACGCATCATGGATCAGGTATTACAGGGGCTGCCAAGGGTGGTGTGCCATTTAGATGATATACTCATCACAGGGACAACAAAAGCCGAACACTGGGAAAATGTAGAACGAGTGCTGGAGCGGTTACAAGACAGGGGTGTAAGGGTGAACAAAGACAAGTGTGCCTTCTGCCAGCCAAGTGTTACATATTTAGGGCACAAAATAGACAAGGAAGGGTTACACCCCATAGAAGAGAAGGTAACAGCCATAGCAAATGCTCCCACCCCAAAGAATGTCACAGAACTGAGAGCATTCTTAGCCCTACTGACATATTATGGGAAGTTTATGGACAACTTATCCACTATCATAAAGCCTATGACTGAGTTGTTACAGAAAGACAAGCCATGGGTATAGTCTACTAAGTGCCAGGAAGCTTTTAAGAAGGCCAAGAGCAGTTAACATCAGACACAGTGCTGACTCACTTTGACCCCCAGCTACCACTATTACTAGCGTGTGATGCAAGTGCCCATGGGTTAGGAGCAGTGATAGCACATAGAATGGCAGATGGTAGTGAACGTCCAATCGCATATGCCTCACGCAAGCTTAGCAAGACTGAGATCAACTACTCTCAAATTGAGAAAGAAGCACTAGGCATCATTTTTGGGATACAGAAATTTAGGGACTTCTTATATGGAAGGAAATTCATATTAGTGACAGATCATAAGCCTTTAGTGAAGATTCTAGGGCCAACAACAGGGGTGCCAGCGTTAGCCGCTGCCCACCTGCAGAGATGGGCATTACTCCTCTCTGCCTATCAGTATGACATAGTCTACAAACCCTCCTTACAGCATGCAAATGCAGATGGTCTGTCCAGGCTCCCAGTACAGGGAGAAGCACCAACGAGTAACCCAGAGTACAGAGTGTCTTGGTTAGAAGCAATGCCAGTCTCAGCCAAAGATATTAAAATCCAAACAGATAAAGACAGGGTGCTCACAAAAGTTAGGCATTTTATACAGACAGGATGGCCTAAACATGTAGCAGATGAAGAATTAAAGCCATACTGGAACAGACGGGATGAGCTCACAGTGGAAGCCGACTGTGTGTTATGGGGTTTACGGGTAATCATACCCATGACACAGACCTATACTCTTGAAAGAGTTGCATGCAGAGCATTTGGGCATGGTGAAGACAAAAGCAGTAGCCAGAAGCCATTTTTGGTGGCCACGCTTAGATCAGGAAATAGAAAATATGGTAAACAACTGTATTTTATGCCAAGCAAACAGACACCTGCCCACCAAAGCGCCCGTACACCCATGGAAATGGCCAGAGCAGCCATGGGAACGAATCCAAATCGATTTTGCAGAAAAAGGGAAACAGCAGTTTCTTTTGGTCAGTGATGCATACTCGCGCTGGCCAGAGGTCAAGCTTATGACCAGTACTACAGCTACAGCCCTGGTAGATGCAATGAGGGGCCTCTTTGCAGCGTGGGGGCTCCCCCAAGTGGTCGTTTCAGATAATGGCCCACAGCTAGTGTCAACGGAGTTTGAAACCTTCTTAGAACAAAATGGTGTCAAACACATCAAGTCCGCTCCTTACAATCCAGCTTCCAATGGACAGGCAGAAAGGTTGGTCCAGACTTTTAAGCAGTCTTTAGAGAAGCAGAAGGAATATGGGTATCCAGTGCAACAGTGCATTGATAGTTTTTTGTTTAGTTATAGGAACACTCCATCAACAACCACAGGGAAAACCCCAGCTGAGCTCTTTCTGAAAAGACAGGTTCGAACTAGGTTGTCGCTGATAAAGCCAAAATTCTCAGCACAGATGCAAGAGAAACACACAAGGGTTACAGGCAGTCCTAGAACCCTCCAGCCCAATCAGAAGGTGAAGGTTAGGAATTTTCGGGGAGGGGATGGGAAGAAATGGAAACCAGGGGTGATAGAGCGAGCTCTAGGGCCAGTGACTTACTTAGTCAAGGTAGAGGGGCAAACCCTCAAGAAACACATTGACCAGTTGATCACAGATAAGACCACAGACAACGCAGGAGACCCAGAATTTGACATTGCAGAACGTGTATTTGTCAGCTCCAGAAACGGAGGTGGTACCCAGTGGTGAACTGGAAAGAGATGAAGCATCTGCCGCTACTGAAGCACCACGCACCAGACCACAGCGAAACAGGCGAGCACCTGATAGGTTAACTTTATAATCTGCTTAGGAGAAACATAGGTTATAAACAACTGTTCATTGATTGTAAACAACTGTTCATTGAGTGTTGACTGTAATAGGAAAAAGAATGTCACTGCTGTGGGTGGAAAACGGGTTTTTTTTTGTTTCAGATGAAAATATGAGAGGTTAAAGTTTCTGGGGAGGAATGTTGTGTATTGATAAATGTTCTATCATTCACTGTTGATACGGAACTACTTATTGTTTACATGTTTTTGACCGGATGTAACCCCGCCCAGAAAGGAGATAAATATTAGGTGCAAAAGCGCCAAAACCCAGAACTGCGCTCTCCAATGCCTTGACAGTCAGGTGGACATGTACAGCCAAGAGATATGAATAAAAGCTCATTTACATAATGTGGTGTATTGGATCGAGCACTCGGTGCTCGATTGTGTTGGACTGTCACCACTTCTGAGTTCTGTAATACACTGGTCGAGCCTAGTAGTGTGTGATGTCTCCGTCAGTAAAGATCAGACTTGTGCCGCATCCTCGTCTCCGTGTACTTATATATAATAGTGATTAAGTTAGTAACCCACGAATAATAACACTACAATAGTGTACATAAGAGAAGTCACAACATGGTGTCAGAAGACGGAGTTACGGTATAATTCGAGGGCGGTACTTCAACGAGTTCGCTGGTAGCTGAGGCAGCTAGCTAACACGTGCTAGCCTGAGCACAAATATGGAACAGTTCAAGCCGCCACCACCGCTGATACTTACCGGAATGTCGCAGAAAACTGGAGAAGATGGGAACAGCGTTTCCAGCTGTACATGACCGCTTCAGGTGCGTTGGATAAGGAAGAGACGGTTAAAATAGCCATTCTGCTTCACACCATCGGCGAGGAGGCGCTGGAAGTGTATAACACACTCACCATCATCCCAGAAGGAGACGACGAATCGATGGAGGACGTTCTGAAAGTCTTCAAGGACTACTGCAGCCCTCGGAAGAACGTCGTGTTCGAACGCCATCAATTCTGGTCGCACACGATGTCAGCAGGAATATCGGTGGACAGATTCATCACAGAGCTGCGCCAGAAGAGCAAAGACTGTGAGTTTGGCAGACATGAAGATGACATGATAAGGGATAAATTAGTGTTCAGCATAAATGATGCCCGTTTGAAAGAAAGACTGTTACGTGATAATGAGCTTACTTTGCGCAGGGCCGTAGAGATATGTAGATCAGCCGAGCTCGCTAAGTCACAAATACAAGCGATGCAGACGTCACATGTTGTCCAAGACGCCTCAGTGGTGCACTGAAGAAAGCAACAGGGCAAACGCGCACGGGCAGCTGGAACAAGAACAAAACGAGCAGCAAGAGGCATGTAGCAACAACTCTCTGCCACAAGTGTGGAAATAAACATGAGCCCCGTCAATGCCCAGCTTATGGTGCAGTGTGCCACAAATGTGGTAAGAACAATCATTTTTCCAAGGTGTGTAAATCAAGCACTGAAAAAAGCGGCAATTACAAGACAAAGACAGTGCATAATCTAGAAAGTGAAATTGATTCCTTATATATAGGCATGATTGGAAAATACAAAAACAAAGCAGCCCACCAAGCTAAAGGCACTGTATGGCGTGAAACAGCCACGGTCAGAGGCGTAGCAATTAACTTCAAGTTGGACACAGGCGCCGATGCAAATGTGCTTCCTATGCGCGTATTCCGGCAGCTACCAGGTCCCGTTCAGTTACGGCCCACAAAGATTGTGCTGATTGCTTTTGGTGGTGCACGACTACCCTCGGATGGTGTTGCATCTCTAGATTGCCGCACATCTAAGCATACGGCTATATTGGACTTCCATGTGTCTAGCCGAGCTGACAAGCCAATCCTGGGTGGAGATGCGTGTGAAGAGCTGCAGCTGGTGAGAAGAGTCGAGGCGCTTGCAGTGGAGTCCCCACAACCAGCAAAACCTCCGGCCACCAAAGAGGAGCTGCTACAGAGGTATGTGGAGGTCTTCACAGGATTAGGCGAATTTCCTGGAGTTCATCACATACACATTGACCCCAGCGTCACGCCTGTGATTCACGCGTGCAGGAACGTACCACTCTCCATCATGGACTCACTAAGAGAGACACTCACAGACTTGCAGAACAGGAAAGTCATAACTCCTGTCAATGAAACTACAGAATGGGTGAACAGTCTTGTTGCCACAAAGAAAAAAAATGGTGCGCTAAGGGTATGTTTGGATCCTTGCAACCTGAATGAGGCAGTCAAGCGTCAACACTACTCCATTCCTACACCGGAAGACGTGCGCAGCAGGCTAACAGGAAAATCCATCTTCTCCATCCTAGAAGAAAAGGATGGATACTGGCAGATCAAGCTAGATGAGCCGTCGTCTAAGCTATGCACCTTCAACACGCCGTGGGGCCGGTTCCGCTTCCTCAGACTCCCATTCGGGATCAAATCGGCCAGCGAAGTGTTTCAACAAAAGAACTGTGAGACCTTCGGCGATATCTCAGGTGTGTACATTATAGCAGACGACATGATCATCGCAGCGTCATCAGAGCGGGAACACGATGAAATCCTGCAGAAAGTAATGGAGAGAGCCAAGACCGCACATGTGAAATTTAGCAGGGACAAGATCCAGTTTAAAGTTGATACTGTAAAGTACATGGGACACGTCATCACGGCAGCAGGACAGAGAGCTGACGACACAAAGATCAAAGCGATTGTCGACATGCCAACCCCGGAAGACAAACAAAGTCTCCAACGTCTGCTGGGAATGACAAAATTCCTAGCGCAATACATACCAAACGAAGCCTCACTCACGGCACCCCTCAGACAGCTGCTCAAGAAGGATGTAGCGTGGCAATGGTGCCCGCACCACAGCTCAGCGCTAAAGGCACTAAAGACCATCCTCACACAAGCCCCTGTGCTGAGATACTACGATCACAAGCAGCCTCTCACTCTACAAGCAGACTCCTCAAAGGATGGACTGGGAGCCTGTCTGATGCAGGACGACCGCCCAGTGTGCTATGCCTCACGAGCGCTCGCCGACACAGAAAAGAGGTACGCACAGATAGAGAAAGAGTTGCTCGCTATAGTGTTTGCTGCTAAGAGATTCCACCAGTATGTCTACGGCAGACCAGTAACTGTCCAGTCCGATCATAAGCCTCTGGAGGTCATCATGCGCAAGCCGCTGAGCAAAGCACCTGCGCGGCTGCAAGGTATGCTTTTACAACTGCAGAGGTATGATCTGAGTGTAACATACACACCAGGCAAGCACATGTACATTGCCGACACACTCTCACGCGCTACAGCTAGCAGAGAAGGTTACCATATTGATGAAAACCCTTGTGATGAGAGAGTTGTGTATGCCTTGGATGCCACAGATGCCTTGAGCGAGGAAACACTCAGCCAATTAAAGAAAGCAACGGCAGCAGATAGCGTGCTGCAAGCTGTGTGTGAGAAACACAAGAAAGGCTGGCCCATGAAAAAGAAAAGTTTGGACAGAAAACTACACGCCTACTGGGCAGTAAAGGACATTATAAGCATGGAAGATGACATTGTCTTGGTCGGAGACAAAATCATCATACCCCAGAGCTTCAGGAGCACGATTTTGGAGAAGCTGCATCTTGCACACCAAGGAGTGCAGCGCACAAAAGCCAGAGCAAGAAAGTCTCTCTACTGGCCTGGCATGGCACGAGATATAGAGGCAATGGTGGAAAAGTGCGTGCAATGCCAGCAGCTACAGCCCAAACAGCAGGCTGAGCCACTTATGCCGCATCAGGTCCCAGAACTGCCATGGATGAAAGTCGGAGCTGACATCTTCGAGCTACATGGTCAGTCATACCTGTTGTTAGTTGATTACCTAACCAAATATCCTGAAGTGCTCAACATATCTGACAAAACAGCATACACAGTAATCCAGAAGATGAAGTCTGTGTTTGCCAGACACGGGATTCCTAGGGAGATAGTGAGTGACCATGTCTCATTTGCCAGCTATGAGATGAAGTCATTTGCAGCTTCATGGGAGTTCAAGCTCACACACTCCAGCCCAGGTTTTCCCTCTTCAAATGGCATGGCTGAGAGAGCCATAAAGACAGTGAAACATGCGCTGAAGCAGGCAATGCAGACCGGCACTGACCCACATCTGGTGCTGCTGTCACTGAGGAACACACCGATGACAGGACTGGACGTATCACCTGCACAAATGTTGATGGGGAGAGTTCTACGAAGCACACTTCCGTGCTCCAGTGCTGTGCTGACACAATCAGTCCCACAGCACATTCACAGCAAGATTCGGAACCTGCAGTTCCGCGAAAAACAACGTTACGACCAGTGTGCAAAGCCCCTGCCAGTGTTGACCCCAGGAGACACCGTACACATGCAAACGCGGCGCGGCTGGGAGCCTGCCGTTGTCATCCGACAGCGAGATGAACCACGGTCCTACACTGTGCAGACACCGACTGGGAGGATGCAAAGAAGGAACAGGCGACATCTGAGGAAGATACATCCGAGCCTATTCAGAGACACGGACAGCGATGAACATTTTGACTCAGAGGTACAACCCTCACCCTCACAAGCGCCTGTGCCAGTCGACTCACCACCACATGACCTGCCACCACACGACCCTCCTCCGGTGACTACAGGCAGTACACCCACATGCTACACAAAGTGCGGCAGAGCAGTTAGGCGCCCTGCCAGATACAATGACTAACCTCAGGGTTCTTTTGTGTGATCATTCAAGTGTTTATTAAGAAAAAAAAAGAAAAAAAGAAGGTGAAACAAAGAGTACAACGTGTGTTTAACCTGAAATGTTGCAAGATTGCTGAATGTTCAAAATGTTTACATGCCAACCACCAGAATGTGAAAAGGAAATGGTTTATGTTGTTTAATGAGAGTCATCTGTCATTTAAAAAAATGCTGTATTAATCATTGAAGTATGCAAGTAGAAAATACTTGTTCAGTGTTAATGCCATAGTGTTAATGGTTCGGTAAAGGGTCTACTGTTGAAGCAACTGATGAGTAGGCCACATCTCAGTTGGAAAAGAGGGATGTGGTGTATTGGATCGAGCACTCGGTGCTCGATTGTGTTGGACTGTCACCACTACTGAGTTCTGTAATACACTGGTCGCAGTGTATGACTGTGTCCTGACGGTGACATCACACACTAGTAGTGTGTGATGTCTCCGTCAGTAAAGATCAGACTTGTGCCGCATCCTCGTCTCCGTGTACTTATATATAATAGTGATTAAGTTAGTAACCCACGAATAGTAACACTACAATAGTGTACATAAGAGAAGGCACAACACATAAGGTCATCTCCGGGTACTTTGTCAATAAGAACGCAACAACCACCTTCCCCCATGTTTTTCTCTCATCCTCCTCTCCTTACTATGTTTCTATTCATCTTTCCCTCTCTCATTCTCCTCTCAACGTTCTAGTGGTGTGTTTGTGATAATCATGGTAGCGCTGAAGAAACAGACACCTTCCAACACACGAGAATGTGTGTTGGAAGGTGTCAGTGTTTCTTCAACGCATGATGTTTTCTTGACACTCATGCTTTTATTGTCACTTTTTTGCCTGAGGGATGAGTCATAACTGAAAAAAACTTTAATTATAAGGTAACATAATTATCATTTTAAAATCATAGAACTATTTGGTACACATTTAGCTGTCAAGACACGGGTTAACGTCAGAAGGTCCTCAACCTCACGCCTCCCAAAAAAGACAGAACAATATAACAGCATCAATTATGCAACTAAATATGTATTCCAATGAATAAAAAGTATGAACTGATATAAAACCCCTTGGATTAAGGTAAGTGATGAGCTGTGATGAGCATGATGGTCAAATTTAAAAAAAAAAGGATGGTCAGATTTTTTTTTTAAAAAAGGACACAAATGGGGAATATGGGGAAATGGCTGCACGAAGCTACATACTTGGAAAGTGTAGTAGTAGTGGTCACATCTCGCTGAGGTTTTTCTTGACGATGGCTATTAACAGATTGTGGTCTGTCTCTGCCACAAACGTTGGTAAGCCTAAGACATAACTGTGGAATTTTTCAAAGCCATATACCAGTCCCAAACACTCCTTTTCAATTTGTGCATAGCGACATTCAGCCATGGACATTGTTCTTGATGCGTAGGCGACTGGACTCCATTGTTCTCCATCAGCCTGTAGTAACACCCCTCCAATCCCATTTTTCGATGCATCAGTGGATATCTTTATCTTTTTGGACGGGTCGAAGAACGTCAGCACTGGTTCTGTTATGAAAGTGGTTTTCAGTCATGTCCATTCCTTTTCATGTTCCTCAGTCCACTTGAACTCAGTTCTGTCCTGCAACAGCTCTCTCGGGTGCACAGTTTTTGAGGTCAGGTTTGGTATGAATTTGCCGATTAAATTGTACATTCCCAGCACTCTCAACACACCTTTTTTATCCTCGGGCCTGGACATCTCCAGTATTGCCGTCACCTTGCTCTTGTCTGGCTCCACACCTGTTTCTCACAGCTTGTCCCCCAGAAAGGTAATTTCATTCACACCAAACTGACATTTTGCTCTGTTCAGCTTTAGTCCATACTTCTGGATGCTTTGGGGCACTTTGATGAGCCTCTCATTGTACTGCTCCAGTGTGGATCCCCATAGCTGAGGAGATTCCAAAAGGCAGCCTTTGGAAAGAGTAGCGGCCAAACGGTGTATTGAATGTACAGTACTTTGTGCTATCTTCATGTAGTTTTATCTGCCAAAAGCCCTGGGATGCATCCAGCTTGCTGAAGAACTTTGCCCCAGTCATCTCACTTGTTATTTCCTCTCTGATTGGAATTTGGTAATGTTCCCACTTTATGTTGGCATTCAGGTCTTTCGGATCCATGCACACACGCAGGTCGCCGTTCTGTTTCTTGACACACACCATCGAATTCACCCACTCTGTGGGCTCCTCCACCTGTTTCATGACTCCCAGTGACGTCATTCGGTCGCGTTCTTGTTTCAGCTTGTCTCGTAGTGGCGCTGGAACCGCCTGGGAGCATGGACGACTGGCTGTGCATTATCTTTTAGCTGTATCTTGTAGGTGAATGGTAAGACACCAAACCCTTTAAAGCTGTCTGGATACTGAGCTACTATTGACTCTACGCTGTTCTGTGCACTGACACTGATGTGGTACACCCTCTTGACTAAGCCTAGATTTTCACATGCCTGGTCACCTAGCAGTGAATCGTGTCCCCCTGGAACTGCTACAAACATGAGGTTGTGTTTTTTTCCTTTAACTCTCACCTTGAGTCAGCATGTGCCTTTGATGTTGATGAGCTGTCCATTGTAGGCTTTAAGTGGAATAAGATTTGGACGAATGCGTGGCTTTACCTTCATGGCTTTGATGTCGAGCTCATTCATCAAGTTAGCCTTTGCTCCTGTGTCCAGCTTGAGAGGAACGACAGCTCCATTTATATACAGTGGACCTGTCCACTTGTCCTGCTCACCTCTGTTCACACTTGACTGTTCAGTCCCTTTAGGCGTGACGCCTTCCTGCGCTACCATTCCCACGAAGAATGAATCACAGAGATCAGTTTCTTCCACTGCATGCACACGTTCACCTCGGCTTTGTTTCCCCTTGGAAAAGCATTGTTTTGCGTAGTGATTCTGTCCTTTACATTTATTACAGACGTTGCCATAAGCTGGGCATTGTTTTGTTACATGTCGAGTGCCGCATTTTTTACAATTAAAACTCTCTAAGCCCTTTTGCTGTTTCGACTGCCATGATGTTCTCTGTTTCTGTGCCCGTGCAGGCACAGTGGCTATCGCTGCTGTTATGTCTGCACACATCGACAGTGCAGCATTTGATTTGGTGCTGTTCTATTGTGCTGGGATCGATTGGTGATGCCTGCGGGCTCTGGGTTGTTTGATCGGGTCTGCCTGTGATGCTGTGTCAGTCTAAATAAAGAATGCAACGTAGCTGTTGTGTCGAGCGACAGCGCTGTGTCCTGACGTGATTTCTAAATACAATATTGGCGACGAGGATGGCTGATATCTCTCTCCCACCACCTGCCCCCTACCTGGCATTACCTGGCGAACCTCCGGTACCATGGACTCGCTGGCTACATAGTTTTGAAAATTACATCATCGCCTCAGGGCTCGACGACGTGAGCCAGGCTAGGAAGACGGCTCTGTTGCTACACTGCTTGGGAGCAGAGGGTCATCGTGTGCTCGGGACTCTGGGGAACGTCACAAACTTTGACGAAGCTGTGGGACTTATGAGCACCCATTTCGCTCCTCCACAGAGTGCCCGCCTTCGGCGATTTATATTCCGTCAGCGACACCAACTGCCTGGTGAGTCTGTGCAGCAGTATGTAGCTAATTTGCGAGGGCTAGCTAGCTCATGCAAGTTTGGCGCGCTTCAGGACGAGATGGCTCGCGACCAGCTAATCGAACACACCAACAATGCAAAGGTGCGTGAGACTCTCCTGCTGGAAAAAGACGATCTGCTGCTGTCCACTCGACCGCAGGCGTCTCCCCAGCCTCTCTCATGCTAGGCCGGGAACTGTGCATGCCCCTTGACAGGCTCCGCCCCTCCACACCCCAGGCACCTCCCTCTGGGGTCAGAGCCTCAGTCACTCGTCAGCAGACGCGGATGAAGCAACGGTTTGACCAGTCAAAACGAACCAGGGTGCCGGACATCAATGTGTCAGACTGGGTCAGGGTCCGCAGGCCCCACAGGGACAGTAAAATGGCTTCATACTGGTCCTCTCCTCTCCAAGTCACCCGTCAGCTGGGCCCAGCCACTTACCTCTTCAGCGATGGCACTCGGTGGCACTCCAGTCGTCTACGGAAGGTGTCAGCTCCGCCACACACAGCTGGTGACACAACCTTAGCCATTCCCTCAGCCCCGGGGCTTCATGCAGCTCCTACACGGGCCCCAGACATTCCTGGGCCTCAGCTTCCCCTGCCTTCTCCCTCCCCACCTCAGTCTGCCCAGCCTCAGGTCGCCCCGCGACCTGTTCACACACGTTTACGCCCTGGCCACCTAGAGGACTTTGTGTCAACCTTTCATGATTGAAATCCTGCCGGGGGGGGGGGGTGTTATGTCTGCACACATCGACAGTGCTGCATTTGATTTGGTGCTGTTCTATTGTGCTGAGATCGATTGGTGATGCCTGCGGGCTCTGGGTTGTTTGATCGGGTCTGCCTGTGATGCTGTGTCAGTCTAAATAAAGAATGCAATGTAGCGGTTGTGTCGAGCGACAGCGCTGTGTCCTGACGTGATTTCTAAATACAATAGCTGCGATGTCTTTTTCACTTTCCTTTCGGGCCACCACCGAACGTTCTAGCATGTTGCAGGGCTACCTCACTAGCATGGCATATCCTCACAGCTCCAGCTAAGGTAAGGTCCGTTTCTCGTAGTAATATCTCTCTCACTCTCTTGTCATTAATGCCAAACACTAATTGATCCCGGATCATTGAATCATGCAGCTCTCCAAAATTGCACGTCTTATCTTTCAATTTCAAGTCCGTCAAAAAAATGTCAATGCTCTCACATTTTGCTGCGTGCGCTTGCGAAACACGCACCGTTCGAATGTCTCGTTTTTCTTTGGCGAACAATGTTCATCAATCTTCTTGACAACTTCGACGAACGTGTCCTTATCAGCTGCGTCGATGTAAACAAACGTGTTGTATACCTCCAGTGCTTGAGGTCCCTCGACGGTAAGCAGCAATGCAATCTTCCGTGCGTCCGGTTTGTCATCCAGTCCGAGGGCATGCGGGTGCAGCATGACTCGCTGTTTGAACGTCCGCCACTCGTAGTCCACATTTCCAGTCCAATTCACAGCGTCAGGCGGCTTCAAACTTTCCATGACGGCTGTCTCTGGACCACTCCTGGTACCATGTAATGTTTCTTATTATAAATGAAGAGACTTGGGTTCAACAATTACAACTATTTATTAAGGTACTGTGACAACTCAGCTAACATGTGCATCAAGTGTCGTGTGGTGTCTGCTTCTGCCGGAATCCTACAGAATACTAAGTTTGCGGCTACTGCCCTCAGGTGGTAAGTATTGGTATAGATATTAGTATTACCTCCTATCACCACATATATAATAAAACTTCATTATCTAGCAGTGAATTTACAGATTATCCCGTGTCAAGGGCAGTAGATGAAGGAAAAGACAGACGCACGTATCAAGTCCGTCCACTCTGAATGCTCGAACTAAAATGGCTACCGAAACAAAACTTACTTGTAACGTAAGTTTTTCTACCACAAGGTGGGAGTATTGACCACAGAACTGGGAACAGAACAGTAAAGCTACATGCAATAAACACATAACCTCAGCTTCCTGACACCGGTAGAGCATTAAAGAGAGACTGACATGCCCTTCTGAACACATTTTTTAACATTGGGAGTTTGAGTCATAACCGAAAATAGGTGTGGTTTTATGAATTCAAAGCTTTTGGCTACTGTCTTCCTGACGTCACCACGCTATCACTACCGCTCGTACCGCTCATGTCCGCCGACATGATAACTGACCGATAAACGTCGATTAATATCACAATTCGGTGAGTATTTTGACTTCATAACTCAAAATCTGTTACAAACAACAATAATACACAGGTACATGGATATAACGTTTTTATTTTAGGGTTTTAAACATGAGCGGTAGCGCGGTGACGTTTGACATGGATCCAGTTATCCACAGCTCTCATACGTAGTATAGAGGGCTGTGTAACCCTATATGCAAATTGACTGGTGTCTACGTATCCATCGGCACAATTTCTTCGTGGTCACATTCCAACTCGGAACTGAATTTCTCTACTGAATTTCTCTTGTGGAACTGAATTTTGCCACTGAATTTCTCCGTGGTCACATTCCAACTCGGAACATAGCCTATCAATAGGTATTTTCAGATTTTGATGTCAGTATCACTTTAAAGCATTCGTTTACTAAATATATTTTAACTCTATCAATAAATGAACTAATGATTATGAAAATATAATACGTGGGACAGAATACTCCCCGCCTGACAGCTTAAGGATGTCAAGCCAAGCTAACTTAAGCACACCATAGTAAAGGACTTAAAAATGAACAGTCTACAGTCTCTTAAGAATTGTCCTTAGGCATCAACAGAATGACTTCATTTATAGGCCGGAGGTAAAGTCTTTGCTCGCCCTTTCAGACAACCCTGATCACTATCTTCCTGACTCTGCTGTCCTCACCGTGAAAGGTCTTGGTGACTTCATTTCTTTTCTCTTGGCTATCTTTCAGCAGGACCACGTCTCCTACTTTTTAGATTAGGCCTCCCTGTCCTCCATTTACGACGATCTTGGAGCCCACTCATATATTCTTTCTACCATCACCCCCAGAAGACATTGGCCAGGTACTGCACGCGTCGCCACTGTGCTCTGAATAGGTCACTGCTTTCAAACTGGCCTGGTGGTACCGGTGGTGTGCCAAGCTTTTGGGTGAGCAGCATGGCAGGGGTGAGAATTGCACAATGTTCTGGATCTGTGGAAACTGTTGTGAGAGGCCGTGCGTTTACTACTGCGGTGACCTCAGCCATGAATGTAACTAGCACCTCATGTGTGATTTTTGCAGTGTCATGTTGTAGTAGCATCACATCCAGGATTTGTCGTGTGACTCCTATCATCCGCTCCCAAGATCCGGCCATGTGTGAAGCGTGCAGGGGATTAAACTGTCACTGACATCCACTGTCTTCCAGGTATGCATCAATTTTCTTGTTGCGACAGCCCTTCTTGTCAATTTGTAGTCCTTTGCAGGCACTCATGAAATTGGTCCCACAATCAGACCTGAGCGGTTTAGCAGCACCTCTGATGGCGAAGAAACGACACGGCAAGTTGATGAATGATGATGTGTCCATCAATTCTATGACTTCAATATGTATGGCACGTGTGCTCATACATGTGAAGATGACTGCCCATCCCTTGGCCTTTGCTTGACCTCCCCGTGTCTTCTTGACTGTGACAGGCTATGGACTGAAAACATCTAGGCCCATGCATGTGAAAGGAGGGTCTGTGCACAACCTGTCCTCAGGTAAATCTGCCATAATTTGTTGTTTGCCTCTCGCTCTGTGGCATGTGATGCAGTTGAAGATTGTACTGCTTACAGCTCTCTTTCCTCCAACAATCCAAAAACCTGCAGCTCTGACGGCCCCTTCAGTGAAGTGTCTACCCTGGTGGCATACCTTTTCATGAAAGTGCCTGATTATTAGCTGGGCTATGTGGTCTGATGTTAACTGTGCTCTTTGTCAGCTGACCACCGATTCTAAGAACTCCACCTGCATCAATAAATGGACTCAGCTTGCCAAGCGAGCTTGATTTTGTGACGGGCTCACCTCGTTCCATGTGTCTGACAACATCTGTGTAGACCTCTCTCTGCACAGTGCGAATTATAGTGGCTTTGGCCTGGTGAAGCTGTTCTTCGTCGTGCTTACTACACGTTTGAAGGACTTGGCGATTTGTTGCAGCCTAGCAACGGCTCTCAACAGAAGACTCCAGTTTGAGAATCTTTCAAATCTAGCACTTCCAAGTTTACATTTTGACAGGGCAGTTTCTGCATGGCCCTTGCCGAAGATGTTCTCCATAAACTCCATATAATGGTTTTTAATCTCAGTCTCCTTTTTCAATGTCCGACAGAGGGACATCAGACGATGGACAGCCTGCCCCCTGTTGTTGGGCAGTCGCTGTCTGGGAGAAGGAAATGGAAGTGGGGCCACCCAATTGTTTGCCTCATCTTTGGTGAACTCATTACACATAATGTTCAAAAATGACTCATCTTCTGCAGAAAGTGCCAGCTTATCATCATCTGTTGTTTGCTTGAAAATGTGTTTGCCAAGATCATCCTTAGCCTGTGTGTTTTCAAAGAAGGGGCATTTCTCTGTGAACTTCTCTTTAGTATGGATTCTGTTTTCACAAGGAGAGAGAGAGCTGGGTCGCCCATTGTCAGGTATACTTGTCTTGAAAGAGTTCACAGTGGGTTTATGGGCTCCTGTGAGGCAAACATCTCCTATAATTACCCATCCTAGATCAAGGCATTGAGTGTAAGGTGCATCATGTGGGCCGTTTACCTGACTGTGAACATTGTGGGCCCGAATGATATCCCTGCCCAGGAGGAGAAGAATGTCTGCTGATGGATCCAGTGGAGGTATCGGTGATACGATGGGCTGAAGATGAGGGTGAGCAGCAGCAGCCTCTGGGGTAGGTATCTCCCTTCTGTTGTCTGGGATCTGGTTACATTTGGTGAGCGTAGGCAACGATATGGATACTTTTCCATCCACACCCTCAGTGATGAAGCCGTGGGCTCTTCGTCCACTGGTGTCTGTTATGCAGGAGCATGTCTTCATTGTGTATGGGAGGGCTTCACCTTGTACACCAAACATATCAAAAAAGGAAGGCCTTGCCAGTGACACATCGCTCTGGTCATCTAACATCACATCGCATAAATTTTTCTCTTCTTTTCAGGAAATGCACTGGGGTACACCTTGACCAGGCAAATTTTAGAACATGACTTTCCTTGAAGCCCCTTTCCGCATACCTCTGTGCAGCTAGCTGGACATGGTCACTGTGGAGTTTGGGCTGTCATTCTCCCCGCCATGGCCTCCTGGTGATGTCTTGGGCTCTTTAAGTGACCATGGGGGTGGGCCAGCATGTATAGCTGCGACATGGCCATGGTTGTTGCACTCTGAACAGTGAATTGCTGCTTTACAGTCCTTGGCCCTGTGGTCTGTGGATAAGCAACACTTGTAGCAGATTGAGTGGTCTTTGAGTAAAATTTTCCTCTCATCCAGTGTCTTCATTCTAAATCCCCTACATTTGGCATTCTTATATCTTGACCCTTGTTTGACCCATGACTCTTGGAGGTTGTGTGAGAGCTTTTCTACTATTGGATTTATTGTTCTGGAGGTGTCAAGGAAACTAACGCCCAGCAGATAACCTTCATTTTTCGCAGCTTCAAGCTCAAGAAGATTACCCGCAAGCTCTTGCAAAAGGTGGTTGTCCTTATGAAAAACCCTGGGAAAACTCTCCAGATGTTTGAACAGAGGCGCTTCAACTGCCGCTGATGAGCCATAATTCTTTTCTAGCCATTGCCATAAATGCTGAAGACCCACTTCTGGATTATTTACGTGGACACCTCTACTCTTCAGGGCGTGTTGAAGAGACTCCCTGCCAAGCCTGGTAAGTAAATCAAGCTCTTCACTGGCTTTTAGGTTTAGGCCTTCAATAGTGTTGCGAAACATAGACCTCCAGGATACATAGGTCTCTGGCCTATTGTTAAAAACCTTGAACCCTGCTGTCAGGAGATCACGACGTGCAAGCTAGGCAACAAGATCTGATGTTTCAGTCTGTCTGGGCAGTGATCTACTTTGAAAGTAGGCATTGCCTTTTGTGATGTGGTTAGGTGGATGGAGTCGGGAATGGTTAGGCTGCCACCTGGTTGAAGAGTCTACAACACCGATTTGCATACATGGCGACTGGGTGTGGCGCACTCTGCTCCAGGTTGTGAGTGTCGCTCTGGTCAGACTGTCATTCCACGTCATCCTTTATCTCTTCATGTATATCATGGTCATTGTAGAAGTGAATATTTACATATTCTTCAGTGTGCCTGATTGAGGCAGGTGTTGCAACAGGGATTCCTGCACTGGCCAGTTCAATAGGATCAGGTGGGTCTTCAGCCGCAGCCTTCAGGACCCTAGCTGTGGCGAGCACCGCTTCAGCCTCACTCCCCTGCTTCAGAGCGTTTAGCATTGCCTCAATGCATGCCTTCTCGACCTCCATGCCTATTTGGCATTTGGTGTACTGAGCTCTGGTGCGGGCAGCTTTGGCGTTTGCTCGTGCTTGTGCTGCAGCCTGGCTTTGCAGTTGAGCTGCTTGATCAGCATGAAACAGATGATTTGCACTCCAACCTGACAGCCATCTGGGAGGGGGGGGGGTCTCCTGCCTTGGACACCTTTGCTGGCATTGGAGGCGACGTGTTTCAAGTCCTAGGTGATGCACTTTACGTGTTGACAAATCTTTTTACTCATCTGCCCTCAGCTATATGCCTCTACATAGCCTAGACAGCGAGCTAAACAAATGGCTCCAGTAAGTACTCAGGAGACCGTGTTGAGTTCTTTAGAGCTTTTACTGAGAAACCATATTTTGTAAAACTGTAACAGACAGAGAAAAAATAAAGATATTTTAACAGACTATTCTGTGTAGACATACATAAACCACACATCAAATCATTACATTCTTCTCTTTAACCAATATAAGCCATTTTCTTAATAACAAGTAAGTCAAAGATGTAACGGTAAAATAATTCTGCTACGCGTGCGGCTAACATCTAATGACATTTTAGGTTACGGTAAGTTAGCAATCAGTTAGCTCATGCTATCCGAACATGTAAATGCACTATAAAAGGATGAAACTCGATTCATTTATCTAAATAAAGCTAGAATATATAATAAAACTTCATTATCTAGCAGTGAATTTACAGATTATCCCATGATAAGGGCAGTAGATGAAGGAAAAGACAGATGCACGTATCACTATCTGTCCACTCTGAATGCTCGAACTAAAATGGTGCCGAAACAAAACTTACTTGTAATGTAAGTTTTTCTACCACTAGGTGGGAGTATTTACCAAAGAACTGGGAACAGAATAGTAAAGTTACATGCAATAAACACAACCTCAGCTTCCTGACACTGGTGGAGCATTAAGGCAGTTGCTTGCTAAATCCATTTTAACTCTATCAATAAATGAACTAATGAATATGAAAATATAATATGAGGGACAGAATATTTATGCTTTGGCATATGAGGATTTTGACAGTAATTGTTCATCAAAAATATAAGTGTCAAGGGTGAGCGAGCTTTTTGTTTTGTGATTTGGCAAATGATTCTTAATTGTCACTCATAACCAATGGTAACCAGTTTAAGTCTTTTGGTTGATTTAGTAGATTTGAGTCAGGGCCAGTGATGTCTCAGCAATGGGTGAACAATGGCATGCTTAAACCCATCTGGAAAAGAACCAGAGGCCAGAGCAGAGAACTATTAAGAATTTGCAGAATAACGGGGCTAACAGTTGAAAATACCTCTCTGAGCAGCTTAGTGGGAATTTGTAATCGGTTGGAACTGGGTAAAAGAGGCAGAAATAACACGTGGAATGGAAAGAATGCAATGGCCAGGCTTGATTTGGGGCTTAATATTCTACACCTTATTTACAAAATGAGTGAGAAATTTTTCGGACAACTCAACATCAGGTTAAAAAAAAGAAGTGGAGAGACCATTTATAACAGAATCAATTACCCTAAAGAGACTTTAGGATTTTGGTTATTTCTAGATATCACTTCAGAGAAGTATTCCGATCTCGCATCCTTAACTGCCTTCTGGTAAATTAACATGAGTTGGCGTGTTTTAGGATAGCAACTAGGAATAGAGAGCTGTAGTGGTACTTCGAAAGCAACAGCTTTATGGTCAGTAACAAGCATAGCCACCAGATTAAGACACTCGAGAGAGAAACCAGATGAGGTACAAGGTCTAAAATGTGACATTTGGAATGCGTGGCCCCTTTAACAGATTGAATGAGGTTAAAAGAGTCTATAAGATCAAAAAAATGTGAAGTCAGGGAATGGGAAGGACAACACACATGAATATTACAATCACCAAAAATAAGCACCCTGTCATATTTTGGCATGACAATAGACAGAAGACCAGAAAACTCAGAAATAAAACTAACTGAATTAGGGGGCCCACAAATTAAGATACAGAGTAAAATAAAACCCCAAAGGAGATGAAATTGCTAAAAGTAACAGGATGACACTTTAAGACCTGATTTATAAAAAACGGCTATGCCACTTCCTCTACCAGAGGGCCGGGGAATACGAAAATATACAAAATCAGGGGGTCTAACCTCAATCAGGGAAACGGTGTCTCCTGGGGAAAGCCATGTCTCAGTAATCATAAAAAAAGACCATATTATTAGAAACAATAAACTCATTAATGGTAAATGACTTATTATCAAGACATCTCACATTTAAGAGGCAAGAAATTATTTGCTGTCAAAGCAGAGTTAAAAACAACCTGAGTACAGGAAATAGGATGCAGATTGCAGATATTTTGCTCCAGATATTCGGTTGTTGTTTTTTTCTACTATTAGATACATCATATGGATGAGAGGCCCGTTGCCTAATAGTGGTATGGTGAAACTCCCGGTGAGAGGTAGGGCTGGGTGGTACATCGACTTTTCATGTTATATCAATATATTTCCAAACAAGATTGAGGATGAGACAATACCGTTTATATCGATTAATCTGATGTTGCGTTAAAATACATAACCCATGTCTTAGCACTAGAACGACCGGGATTTCACTCCTACCTAAAGCAGCGATGGGTGGTCAAATCGATGGCCAGTTTTTAAACTCTATATTCTGTCAAAAATAAATACTCAATTGAGATATTAATGCATTACCTATGTTAGTATGTCTGTTAGGAAAGGACTGCACCAAAATTAACATTTTAACACCTATAATACTATTTTTAAACAATTTAAACTTCAGAGAGACAAGGTGAACTTGAATAGCAAAATTGAAAAAAACAAAAACAAAACAGAAAACACATATTGCTAATCTAACAAATGTAACAAGGCCTATAAAACGTGAAATGTAAAAAAAAGAACTGAAGATAAATATTGGAACAGTCCCAGACAACGACCGGAACTTAAAAACTACTAGAACAACCGTGGCGGTCAAAACGCCACGGTTTTTAAACTCCATATTCTGTCAAGCTAAATATACCCAATTGAGATATTAATGCTTTGTCTGTTAAGAAACTGACACCAAAATTAAAATTTTAACAACTTTTAATACTATTTTTCAAACAATTTAAAATCGCCACTGTCCAATGCCTATAAATACTGCAACGCCTCGGTAGTAGTCATGGTGCGTCTGAAACGGTGTCTGAAACAAACATGTTGGCAATAATCAAAAATCAAATTTAGACTATTTTTCCGCACTGGAGAACGCTAGTTTTTTTTTCTAGGCCAGAGCTATGAACTTCGCGAAGGAAGTGAAGGAAGTGATGCGACCAAAACATGTCATAGTGACACGAGGCGCACGATCACGTGCAAATTACGAGCGGCCATTTTGACCGCTCATGATCTTTTTAGGTAGATCTTATCATAACTTTATTTTTTTTTGCAATTGATTTAAAACTCATTTTAAATGCAAATATATGCAATTTTAGGAGAATTCAGTGAGTGGCATGTGTGTATCTTTTTTTCACAAAGTTATTAAACTTTGAAAATGAATGTGGTTTGCATTCTCAGAGATAGGTCTATCTTTATTCAATATAGGCTATTTATTTTAGATAATTTTTCATTTACATATTGATATATTGTGCAGCTGGATATTTTAAAACAGGGAAGGAAACCCTATCTTTGCATTTTATTTTGATCTGTTTGATCCGGTTTAATAATAGTGCTTGTGACATCTCACGGGTGGCTTTGACTTACAACTGAACATTTAGCCCACTTCGTAGAAAATACCGAGATATATATCGTGTATCGCCATTCAGCCTAAAAATACCGAGATAAAATTTTTGGTCCCAGTCCTAGTGAGAGGGTTAATGACAGATAAGGCCAGTGGAGGGAGCTAGTGGGCGCAACAGCACTGTGGGTGCCACCATAGGCGGAAGTGTAGGTTCCGGCACGGAAGTGTAGGATGTAAACAGTCAGTCACGTGTTTAATGCTATTTATAAGTCACAAAGGAAATATGTTACACGCACAAAGCTGTCATGTAACTGTGGTTGAGTAAAATAAATACATAATTTACATACGTACTGTCTTCCACTCACTGTCGCAGTCCCAGGATAAATAGTCGGCATAGCATCAGACTTCACAACTATTTTCTTGTGAAAACCCAGTGACTTTTGCATGGGGTTAAGGAAACACTCTTCACCAAAGCTGGATTAATATCCACAGGAAGCTCATAGCCCCCCCCCCCACACACACACACACCACACCCAACCCAGCCATTAAACCCCACCTTAATTATTTTGAGCTTCCAGTGAAGCTGGCATGTCAAATCCACCACACCATAATCACACACATATTGTTCAAAGGCTGAATAACCAGTCCAGCTGAGCAGGTATGCCTATACAGTTCAATAGACCAAGTACTGCCATTTCACTCACAAATCACAAGACAATGAAACAATGGATCAAATCAGCTCAAGGCAGTGTATAACTTTAGACTATGGTAACATTTGTGTTCACTAAAAACTATCCAAGCAGACAGCAAATTGGTTATTACTGATACATAATGTAAACTACTAATAAGACACGTTAGTCCCTAGCTAACGGGTCTGACCCTTTAGCCGGGCGGTTAGTGATGTCGCCTTGTAGTGCAGTACACCCCGTATCGAATCCCGCACCGGGCAAGAAAATAACCGGTTACATTGGTGGCAGCGGTGGGATCCGGAAGTGTGCAGATCCTCAGAAGCAGGCACGTAGCCAGGTAGGTGGTTTTCGTGTCTGAACCCCCCCGAAACCCCACGGCCCGTCTGAAATGGCACCAATAATTATTTAGTTATCGTTTTGATTATTTGTCACCGCCACTCTAACCTACTCATACACTGCATCTATCGTGACTGACAGGCGTTAAACCTGTCAGTTAATTTGTTTCCAAACATGATGTAACTTATTGGTCTGTTTCGTAAAACAAATAAAATCACACGCTTTTGATTGGCTCAGGGGTCTGACGAGTCAGCTAACCAAAATGCCACTGGTTATGCTAGCTAAATGGTCGATCAATAGTTTGCTTTTCAAAAGTAATGGGGCCGCCGAAAGCTACCTCTAAATCAGGCAAGAGCAGTAAAGTTAATATTCGTAAAATCAGTGATTTTTTTTGTTTCAACGTGTCCCGACTCAAAAAGAAAAAAAAGAACATTACAGATGATCTGGTCACTAACGTTACCGATTTTCCGGAGCAAGTGTTAGCAGACCCACTGCCCTCCTCCTCGGAAACGGAGCCAGAGTTAGCAGACCCGCCGTCCTCTACCTCGGAAACGTTCTCACACGACTTTGTGGATTATATTGGTGGGAAAATATCAGACGAACAGAGAAGATAAATATACTCACTGGACTGTGTAATATTTGCTAGTAATATTTGATTTGCTAATGTCCCTTACGGCTTTCCGTAGCGCCACAACAAAGTCACGTGATGTACGTAACAACGTCAGTCGGAATCCGGTCGGTGAATAAACACCCAGCACGAGAGAAGTCGTCCTTGCTTTATTAATGTTATAAGTTAACATAGCCAGAGGGCACAGATCATTACATGGTGTCAGAGTAGCGGAGTTTAAATACCCAATATGGATTCGTACGGCGTTCCAGCTCCACGGATGGACTGGGAATCGGCGAACTTACCTGAAGCATGGAGACGATTTCGACAAACAACGGAGCTAATGTTCACGGGCCCCCTGCGCGGGAAGAACGAAGAGGAGAAATGCAGCTACCTCCTGCTCTGGATAGGGGAAAAAGGGCGCGATGTGCACAACACTTGGACACTCAGCGGAGAACAAGCCAAGAAGCTAGAAACGTACTACGATAAGTACACTGAGTACATCACCCCCAAAGCAAACCCGATTTATGCCAGATATAAATTTCATGAAAAGATGCAGGGAGAGAGTGAATCCTTCGAACGATTTGTAACTGAGCTAAAGCTCCTAGTCAAAGACTGTGGCTACCCAAATGCCGACGAGATGGTCAGGGACCGCATCGTGTTTGCCACCAACTCACCCAGAGTGAGAGAAAAGCTACTTAGCCAGGGAGCTGAGCTAACGCTAGAAAAAGCCATAGATGTAGCCCGCTCACACGAGCTAGCAAAGCAACAGCTAACGTTTATGGGCCAGGGCAGCACACATGAAACGGTGCACGCAATAGGCAGAAAGACTTACAAACCGAACGCACCCAAAGCAGCTAACGCTAACTTCAGACAAAGGGACGTTAGCACCGCCGCCAGGGCGTGTAGCTATTGTGGAGGGCTACACGGCGCTAAAGCCACTTGCCCAGCTAAGGGTAAACAATGCATTAAATGCAAGAAGCTCAATCATTTTGCTAAAGTATGCAAGTCTAGCTCCCAGGGACAGACAAAGTACTACCGCGGCACAGTACATGCCGTCGGAGAGAACCCAGAAGAGTACACCACTGACAGAGAGCAGGAAGAACTGTACTTCGACAACATTACAGTGGAGAGCACCGCTGTGGGAGAACAGACAGAGCTGTACATAGACTGCATCTCAATAGAGAACAACGGAAAAAGCAACGAGCAGGCTTACGTAGAGGTTGGAATTGGCACACCTCCACAGAAGGTAAAGTTTAAACTAGACACTGGGGCACAGGCCAATACTATTCCCACCAACCTGTTCCAGGCGCTGTTCAAAAATGTGACACTGAAACCAGCAATACACAGACTCACTGAATATGGAGGAGGCGCGCTGAGCGTGAAAGGCACATGCAAACTCAAATGTAAGTACAGAGACAATGCAATGATGCTGGACTTTTACGTCATTGACACAAACGCCCCACCAGTCATGGCAATGAAAACATGCCGTGACCTAAACTTGGTAAAAATAGTGATGGCTGTGAGCGAGGAAAACAATGTCACATCACAGAGCATAATGGATGAGTATGCAGATGTTTTCCAGGGAATAGGAGAGTTCCCAGGCGAGTGCACCTTCCGCGTCACACCAGATGCAACGCCGGTCGTCTGCCCGCCACGCAGAATCCCCATCGCCCTACGCAGCAAACTGAGGGACGAGCTTGACAGCATGGAGAAAGGCGGCATAATCTGTAAGGTAACAGAACCCACAGAATGGGTGAACGCACTCGTCATTGTTGAGAAGCCAAAGACAGGCAAACTTAGAGTGTGTTTAGACCCCAGAGCTCTTAACAAAGTGATACAACGACCTCACTACCCCCTCCCCACGCTGGAGGACGCCACCACAAAGCTTGCTGGAGCTGAGTACTTTAGCGTGTTAGACGCGCGGTCAGGCTATTGGGCCATCAAACTGAGCACTGAATCCTCAATGTTGACGACATTTAACACAGTGTTTGGCAGGTATCGTTTCCTCAGACTGCCATTCGGAATCGTGTCCGCTCAAGACGAGTTCCAGAGACGCGTGGATGAAACATATGAAGGATTGGACGGTGTGACGGCCATAGTGGACGATATACTAGTGTTCGGCAAGACTAAAGAGGAACATGACCAGCGTCTCAGAGCGATGCTGAAGCGCACAAGGGAGCGAGGGGTGAGGCTCAACCCCGACAAGTGTCACATATGCGTGTCCGAGGTAAGCTACTTTGGCCACACGCTCTCACACGAAGGCATCAAACCAGACCCACACAAGGTGAAGGCGGTCAAGGACATGCAACCCCCACAGAACAAAGCAGAGCTGGAGACAGTCCTCGGCATGATCAACTACCTCGCCAGATTTGCTCCACACCTCTCACAGATAAACTCACCCCTCAGACAGCTTCTGAAACAGGACAGTGAGTTTGTGTGGGATGCAGTCCACGACAAGGCGTTCCAAGAGATGAAGAATCTCATTACACAGCACCCAGGTCCAGTACTCTCATATTTCGACCCGCAGAAAGAGCTGCGACTCCAAGTGGATGCATCCAAAAGTGGCCTTGGGGCTGTCATGCTCCAAGATGGCAAACCAATTGCCTATGCGTCCAAGTCACTCAACAGCACTGAAGAAAACTACGCACAGATAGAGAAGGAGCTCTACGCTGTGGTCTTCGGCTGCAAGAGGTTCCACGAGTACATGTATGGACGAAAAGTGATTGTGGAGTCAGACCACAAGCCTCTGGAGGCAATACTAAAAAAGCCACTGGCAGCAGCACCACCCCGGCTGCAACGGATGATCCTGGCGCTCCAAAAATACGACATCCAAATCATCCACCGCCCCGGTAAGGACATACCGGTGGCCGACACACTGTCACGCAAGTCAATAGAACACCACGACAGTGACCTACAGGAAGGGATGGAGGCCCAAGTGCACACAGTCCTCAGCAACATCCCTGTGAGCGACACAAGACTCACAGAAATCAAGCAGGAAACAGCGCAAGATCCACAGCTCACCGCACTCAGACGAGCCACACTCACTGGCTGGCCAGACACAAAGAAAAAGTGCCCGCCCAGCATCCAGGAATACTGGAACCACAGAGCAGAAATCTCAGAAATGGACGGTATCCTGTTCAAAGGTGAGAGAATCATTGTCCCCCAAAAGCTTCGCAAGGACATGATACAGCGCATCCATGCCAGCCACCTTGGCGTGGAAAAAAGCAAATGCCGAGCAAGAGACTTACTGTTCTGGCCTGGCATGGGGAAACAGATCGAGGATGCGGTAGCAGACTGCAGCATATGCCAAGAACGGCGCAGCGCAAATGCAAAGGAACCAATGATGTCACACGCCATACCCGAGCGGCCGTGGCAAGTGATAGGCACAGACCTATTCACATGGAACTCACAGGACTTCATAGTCACTGTGGACTACTACTCCAGATTCTTCGAGCTAGAAAGACTTTACAGCTGCACCTCATCTGCCGTCATCATGAAGCTGAAAGCAGCAATGGCTCGACACGGAATCCCCGAGACTATCATCAGCGACAACGGTCCGTGCTACAGCTCTGGTGAGTTCCGCAACTTCTCACAGACATGGGGTTTCTCACACACCACCACAAGCCCCCACTACCCACAGAGCAACGGCCTCTCCGAGAAGACTGTCCAGACGGCCAAACGCATCCTGGACAAAGCCAAAGCTGAGAACAAAGACCCCTACATGAGCTTACTGGAGTATCGCAACACACCGGTGGACAACCTGAAATCACCGGCACAGCTACTGATGAGTCGGAGGCTGCGGTCCATTCTCCCATCAACAGCAAAACACCTGCAGCCACAGATCGCCAGTCAGGAGGATGTTCACAAAAGGAGAGAGGTATGTCAACAGCGCCAGCAGGCATACTACAACCGAACAGCCAAACCTCTGCCCCACCTGCCCGCAGGCACACCAATCCGCTTCCGGCAGGAGGATGGATCCTGGAGACCTGCAACTGTGGAAAGACCAGCGAACACAGAGAGGAGCTACCACATCCAAACCAAAGAAGGTCAGATCTACCAACGCAACCGTCAACACCTGCGACAAAGCAGAGTGAACACTCACACTACACACACACACACTTCACAGCAGACTGTTACCAGCGCTAACAACAACACACAAGCCCATCAGCAAGAGCATGCTGAACCTCCAGACACGAACAATCAGCGACAACCAGACACACAGCCTGGTTACACCACGAGGTCAGGTCGCACGATCAAACCAAGACAAATCCTTGACTTATGAATGTTAAAAAAAGAGAATTTTACACCAACCTGTACTATACCTGCTATGTTTTGAAAAGAAATATTTACAGCGTTCACTTACCTTGTGTACCTACCTGCTGTTTGCAGTTACCAGTAATGAAATGAAAAAAAAGATGAAATGTTATTACGGTGTCACATTTAGACAGTGAAGGAAATGTTTTACACTACTTTGTTGCAGTCCAGTTATATAAGAGTTCCACTTTCATATTCTTTCTTATTAAGATTGTATTCGCTTATAAACGTGCTCAACGTGGTCTGTATCTCTGCAGAGAAAGCAGCACTTTTCAGAAAAAGGGAGATGTAATATTTGCTAGTAATATTTGATTTGCTAATGTCCCTTACGGCTTTCCGTAGCGCCACAACAAAGTCACGTGATGTACGTAACAACGTCAGTCGGAATCCGGTCGGTGAATAAACACCCAGCACGAGAGAAGTCGTCCTTGCTTTATTAATGTTATAAGTTAACATAGCCAGAGGGCACAGATCATTACAGACTGGACGGCCAATATCGGAAAAACATTCCCTACAAAACTAGGAGGTAAACTACGTTTCCAACGTCATTGGATTGACCAGTTTAGCTGGCTAGTATACTCAGCAAGGTCCGACGGTTGTTTTTGTAAGCACTGTGTTGCGTTTGCAGTCGAGCATGTGGGCAAGGGAGGGCACAGAAAAGCTGGCAAGCTAATTAATGTCCACTTCTCAGAATGGAAACATGCTTTAGAGACGTTCAAAGGCCATGCACAAAAGGCATATCACAAGGATGCATGTTTGAAAGCGGACAATTTCCAAATGGTTCTCAACAATAAAATGGATGCAATTTCACTGAGGCTAGATTCTGAGAGAAAAAAACGAGTCCAAGAAAACAGAGAAAAACTCAAAAGCATCATTGCAACGTTGATTTTTTGCGGTCGCCAAGAACTCGCCTTGAGAGGTGATATTGATTCAGGACCAGTGACATTGAATGAGCCAACTCACAATGACGGAAATTTCAGGGCTTTGCTCAGGTTTAGGGCTACATCTGGCGACACAGTACTGTTACAACACTTGATTAAATGTGCAGCAAACGCTAGCTACTGCAGTCCTGATGTACAAAATGAAATAATCAGCATAATTGGAGATGTGATAACAAACAAACTGGAGCAGAAAGTAAACTCCGTGCAGTGTTTCGCTGTGTTGGCAGATGAAATGAAAGATGTTTCAGGGCGGGAGCAGCTTTCTGTCTGTGTCAGCTACGTGAACCAGCATGACAGCCAATATAGCATCAGAGAGGATTTTTTGTCCTTTGTTGATATCGAGAAGTTAACCGGGGAGGCAATCGCCAATTCAATCGAAAGTCAGTTGACAAATGCAGGCGTTGATTTACAGTTTTTACGTGGCCAGGGATACGACGGCGCATCTGCCATAAGTGGCCGTTTAAATGGTGCCCAAGCTAAAATCAAAGAGAAGCACAAGCAAGCAATTTATGTGCACTGTGCCAGCCACAGTTTTGTGGTATTGTCTTACATGCCTTATCCTTCCAGTAGGTGGCAGTAGCGCCTAGCACTACAGACTGTACGTGTTGATATGTGCATGTCCCTGAAGAAGAGTTCCGAGTAAAGGAAGTTGAAACTACACCTTGCGTTGTCCGTCTGCTCTTTTCATGCTAACGGTACTACTCAACACATTGGCGACGAGGATGGGATAATTATGGCCCTACTAGGTATTTCGCCACCTCCGGCATTTTTACACAGTCCGGGTGTGCCCACTGTCCACTTTGATACGTGGATTCGTATGTTTGATAACTACGTGATGGCTCTTGCTGACAAGATGGAAGACAAGAGGAAGCGCGCTCTGCTAATTCATACAATCGGTGCGGAGGCACAACGCATTTTTTATACACTGCCAGTCGATAGTGACTCTTATGCAGATGCTTTGAAAGCATTGAAAACGTATTTTGTCCCGAAGTTGAATGTCGTGGCAGAGAGAAATACGTTTCGACAGAGATCTCAGAGGACTTGTGAGTCTACTGCAGAGTTTGCTGCTGCCCTGCGTGAACTCGTTGCTACATGTGAGTTTGGCGGGCTTGCTGACGATATGATGAGAGATCAGATTGTTGAAAAGACGAACAATGCTAGGATTAGAGAACGTCTGCTGCTTGAGGGAAATCTGACTCTGGAGAAAGCCATTACAATTTCATGCCAGATAGAACATGCAGTAGCTGGGGCTAAAGCGATGACCACTACACACCATGGAGCGTCAGCAGGAGTCGGCATGGTGCGTGGGGGGTCTACGTTCCGAGGCGGGAAACACAGACGTCCACAGAAGCCTTCAGACAATGTAACAAGAATGGACAGTATGCCAAAGTCTGTAAAAGCAAGTCTGCGCCATAAAATGTGGGGGAAGTGTCCACTGCTTCCACTGAGAGTGTTGACTCTGTGACAGTGCTACACATTGATGAGAATGACGGGACATGGTGCAATAAGCTGATGTGCTGTGTCTCCCTGGAGGCTTCCAGCGGCCCCACAATTACTACTGATTTGATAGTAGATACTGGGTCTGGCGTTTCCATCCTTCCTGAGCACATATACAGAAATCACTTCAGTCATGTGACCCTTTCAAAGCCCGAAAAAAGACTTACCACTTACACACAGAAACCCATACAGGTGCTTGGTTGCATGGAGCTGAAAGTGACTTACGAGACAAACAGTGCGTCTACACACATTCATGTGGTGCCAGCGGGAACGCCCATATTGGGCATGGACCTTTTCAATGCGCTATGGTTACAAATTTCCGATGGTAAAGTGACTGTTAGTAAAACCCTACCTGTTACAAACCCTGCTGTTCCCGTACACTACACTACTGTCAACATGGAGCCAACTGTCAATGCAGAGAGTACTGGGACAGTTAGAGGCTTGGTCCACAGAGTGGAGGTGAGATCTGACGTGCAGCCTGTGCAGATGAAGCTACGCCGTCTGCCCTTCGCCGTGCGTGACCAAGTTTCAGAAGAGCTGAAGAGATTGGAGAAGGATGGAGTGATTGAGCGCATCGACTCCTCACCGTGGGTTTCACCCATTGTGGTGGTGAAACGGAAGTCAGGCCGGCTCAGGATATGTGCAGATCTCCGTGAGCCTAACAAGGCGGTTGTCATCGATAGCCACCCCTTACCACACATTGAGGAGGTGTTCCATGAGCTGCGATGAGCACACATGTTTTCATCCATCGACCTACAAAATGCGTATTATCAGGTTCCACTCCACCCTGAGAGCAGAGACCTTACCAGCTTTATTACACATGATGGACTTTTCCGCTTCACAAAGGTTCCATTCGGTCTCGCCTCAGCTCCAAGTGCGTTTCAGCGCATAATGTCACAGATCCTGTCAGGCCTGGATGGCGTACAGTGTTACTTAGATGCACTTTCAGTTTAAAATTGATATGCAATATTTTTGACATATATTTGATATGCTATATAAGCTACTTTCAGTTACAAATGGTTGACAAGTCAGAGTCGTTTACTTAAAGTGTTCATTCAAAACATGGTTTATTGCAGGAATGTTATTCTTAAAAGAGAGGGATATGTGGTATTGTCTTACATGCCTTATCATTCCAGTAGGTGGCAGTAGCGCCTAGCACTACAGACTGTACGTGTTGATATGTGCATGTCCCTGAAGAAGAGTTCCGAGTAAAGGAAGTTGAAACTACACCTTGCGTTGTCCGTCTGCTCTTTTCATGCGAATGGTACTACTCAACAAGTTTGAATTTGGTCCTAAACAACTGCTGCACTGTACAAATGGTGCGAAATTGCTTTGGAATTGTCTCGGAAATCTTCACTTTTTTCCATGATTCGGCTTTGCGGTCTGCCAGTCTGCGACACGAGACGGAACGTCTTTTACCCGACTGCAAGAAAACGCGACTGACGAAGTTGTGTGAAACGAGATGGGTCGAACGCCACGACGCAATATTTACATTCAACGAGCTTTTAGACCCTGTGCGATCCAGCCTGCAGAAAATCAGTGAAACCTTCACAGGAGACACATCTGTCAAAGCCACTCAGCTCTTTAATTCAATTGACAATGCAGAATTCATGCTGTCCATGAATGTGAGTGAGAAGATGCTTGCAAAAACCTACCACCTGTCCACCTTCCTTCAGAAGGAAAATTGTGAGTTGCGTTTCAGCTGCTGATGCTGTTATTAAGCAGGTAGATGAGATGAGGGCTAACTCTGAGATGGAGTTCAGGCAGATTTTCCAAAAGACCTCTTCCCAAGCAGCCAAGAATGGGGTTGAATTTCGACCACGAAGAGGCATGGACTGCAATGAGGATCCATTGAAGGCCTGTGAAAATCACTACCGGCAAAAGCTTTTCATAGTCATGCTTGACTTTTATTCATCACAGATGAAAGAACGCTTCAGCAAACACAGAAATGTGATCTCCAACCTCTGCTCCTTACTGCCATCTAAGGTCAGCATGCTGAACGACAGCTCAGCTCAAGCGCTCTCCAACCTGTATCCTGATGAAGCGTCACCGCATCTGAAGTTGTAAAGTCAGAAATTGACACCTGGCGGGATAAATGGAAAGATGCAACTTATGTTCCACAAAATGCCATTGAGGCATTAAATGCCTGTAACAGTGAGTTGTTTCCAAGCATCTTCAAGCTTCTCCGCGTTTTGACCACGCTTCCTGTCACCAGTGCCCATGTCGAGAGAAGTTTTTTCCCGTCTGGGAAGGATCAAGGACAAAATGCGCAGTACAATGACGGAAAGACGGCTTAATGGACGGACATTGCTCTCGGAGCACAGAGACATTGTGGTGACGCCGGAAGAGGTACTGGACATCTTTTGCAGACAAAAAAGACGATTGGACCTGCTTTTATAAGGTAAGACCCACTTTTATTTATTAATGCATTGATGATTATCTGTGGGCCATTAATACGTTGACATTTACCGTACGGTTGGGTGTTAGGCTATACAGTGTGGGAATTTTATTTACCGGTAGCTTTTGGCAGTGTTGCCCGACCCCCCCTCCGAAAAAAAAAGTTTCTGGCTACGGGCCTGCTCAGAAGTCTCTTCGGAGCGCGAAATGACAAAGCGCGAGGGCGCGCTTCCGGGGAGGGTGACGACTGTAAACTACTAATAAGACACGTTAGTCCCTAGCTAACGGGTCTGACCCTTTAGCCGAGCGGTTAGTGATGTCACCTTGTGGTGCAGTACATCCCGCACCGGGCAAGAAAATAACCGGTTACAATAACAACTATGAATAGGCTTACAACCACACCATGCTAAGATAATCACATAGTACAGCTGAATGCAAGTTTAAAAATAGGGTTCACTATGTGAGCCAGGCAACTTCACACAGAACTGCAAAAACCCCACTATAATGAACTTGAAACACCGACTCTTGACTTTTCCTTTACAAACTCTGTGAACAAGTTCTCAAAACCCAGCTTTGCATAAACGCTTCCAGGCTAGCTAGCTCGACAGTCCTCAGTCGGAATGCCCTATTATTAACTTTGTTTAGCTTTTTTGTAAACGCTACTTTTTAGTGGGACATTTTCCATTGTGGCCACTTCTTTCACCCCCCCCCCCGTTCTTTTCGCAGATCCACTGGGCTTTTGGTTAACGCTATCAATTTTCCTCTGCTTGGCAATTTTTCCCGCACACTTCTCTCTAATACAACCTAATTGATAGTGGGTCAGGTAAAAATTAATTCTTCTGTTTTTAACCTTGACTTGGCTTAAGAAAAACTGATCTTGAATCTGTGCAATGTAAGCCACTTGCTCTCTATGCCCACCCACTTTGATCATTAGCCAATCTATACAGTGCATTGCCGCTTGCTCGCCAGTCACCACTTGTTCAGACATCTCACCCAAAAAAAAACCAATCAATCATGAGGCTTAATTTTCATGGAAACAAGTTTTATTGAATTCTGATTGGATATATCAAAATCAAGAGAATGGCTCAAGCTTTGCATCATATTTCCGTGGAGTCCGACATAAAAAAAAGGTTTTTTGTTTGTTTGTTGTTTGTCCTGTCGCGGAGGGCCCTTTTGGGCTCAGGGGCCCCTGGGCACGTGCCCAGATTGCCCATATGGTAGATCCGGCGGCGCTCTTCACTGAAATGAACATTGCAGATACACTGTCCTTCTAGGTTTGTAGGCATGTGAGCACAATCTGCAAATAAATTCCAATAATTTCAGCAGTACAGTGGGATTTTTTTTGGTAGATAGTAGAAGGGGACTCCAGGGTCCAGTTTACATAAAAAAACAGCACACTACCATGTTTGCTGTAAAAACTTTCACTATGCTAATGCAAATTCACTCTCTGTACTGATAATTCCACTCTGCGAAGGAGGTTTCAGGTAGTGCTGCACGATTAATTTAATCACAATCGCTATCGCGATGTCAGTCTGTGCAATTATATAACCGCAAAAGGCTGCGATTTAATGAAATAATAAAATGTGCGTAAAATGTGTAATAAAATATACCGGATGGTGTGCTCCAATTATCGGGGCATCACACTGCTCAGCCTCCCTGGGAAAGTCTATTATAGAGTGCTGGAAAGGAGGCTCCGACCAATTGTTGAACCTCGGATCCAGGAGGAACAATACGGATTCCATCCTGGCCGCGGAGCAACGGACCAACTCTTTACCCTTGCAGAAGTGCTCAATGAGGCATGGAAGTTTGATCAGCCAGTCTACATGTGTTTTGTGGACTCGGAGAAGGCTTACGACCGCGTACCCCGGGGCACTCTGTGGGGGGGTAATGTGCGGTCCGGTCCTCGTATAACCAAAGTGAGAGCTGTGCCCTCATTCTCGGCACAAAGTCTAATATGTTTTCGGTGGGTGTCGGACACGGCTAAAGTTGTGCCTTGTCTCTGATTCTGTTTGTGATATTCATGGACAGGATCTCAAGGCGCAGCCAAGGTGAGGCGTGTGTCCATTTTGGGAACCTCAGAATTGCATCTCTGCTCTTCGCAGAAGTTGTGGTTTTGTTGGCTTCGTCAGAATGCGACCTCTGGTGCGCACTTGGGCAGTTTGCAGCTGAGTGTGAAATGGCCAGGATGAGAGCCAGCACCTCCAGGTCTGAGGCCATGGTTCTCTACCGGAAAATGGTGGATTGCTCCCTCCGGGTTGGAGATGAGTTGTTGCCTCAAGTGAAGGAGTTCAAGTATTTCAGGGTCTTGTTCACGAGTGACGGTAGGATGGAGCGGGAGATTGACAGGCGGATTGGTGCAGCATCAGCAGTAATGCGGAAATTGTACCGGGCCATTGTGGTGAAGAAGGAGCTGAGCCGGAAGGCAAAGCTCTCAATTTACCAGTCAGTCTTCGTTCCAACCCTCACGTACGGTCATGAGCTTTGGGTAGTGACCGAAAGGGTGTGATCACGGATACAAGCGGCTGAAATTAGTTTCTTCCATAGCGTGTCTGGGCTCAGCCTTAGAGATAGGGTGAGGAGCTTGGAGATCCGGAGGGAGCTCAGAGTAAAGCCGCTGCTGCTTTGCATTGAAAGGATCCAGTTGAGGTGGTTTGGGCATTTGATTAGGATGCCTCCTAGGCGCCTTCCTTTGGAGGTTTTCCGGGCACGTCCAACTGGGAGGAGACCCCGGGGTAGACCCAGACTTGCAGGAGGGGCTATATGTCCAATCTGGCCTGGGGACGTCTTGAAATCCCCCAGGAGGAGCTGGAGGGCATTGCTGGGGAGAGGAACGTCTGAAGTGCCCTACTTAGCTTGCTGCCACCGTGACCCGACCCCGGAGAAGCGGCTGATGTTGATGAGATGAGATGTGCGAGTTTGTGTGCAGTCTGCATATCTTCGCCCATAATTAAGACACGACTAATCAGTCTCTGTTTAGGCAGTGAAGCATGTGCAGTCTATGATCACATGACTATCGGGTGTGCTCTGTGTGCAGACCAGAAAGAAGGAAAAAATGGATACACTTATATTTCAGCCGCGCCAGTAGCGATGCGGCTGTACATGCTGTAAATAAGAAGCCCAACAGGAATGAAACAGTTAGCCACAGACAGGGGCGATATGTCAAAAGAAATGATGATCACAAACAATACAGAAATGAGAAGTGTGGATATGGTGCACGGGAACACAATCTGTCCAGCAAAAGGGAAACAGTGTAATAAGTGTAAGAAATGTAATCACTTTGCTAAAGCTTGCAAGACAGGACCACAACAACAAAGATAAACAGGAAAAGTGCATGGCATAGTAGAAGATGACAATGTGACCAAGGATGAATCCTTCATAGACACAGTTACTAAGAATCCCAGTAATAATGACAAAGGCAAGCATTTGTTGAACTGGAGTTGGGACCAAAAAAGGCACAAACTGAAGTGTAAACTGGACACAGGTGTTGATTTAAAGACAATACCGAGAGACATTTATGACAGGGACTTTAGAGATGTAGATCTAAGACCAGCAGAAGTAAAACTCAGTGCATATGGTGGTCAAGCACGGCATGTGACAGGGATGTGTGACCTAGAATACAAATACAAAGGCACTACTGCCATGAGAGAATTTTACAAAGTCAGTACACAGGGCCCACCTGTCCTAGGCCTGCAAGCCTGCCTAGACACAGGTTTAGTCAAACTGGTGCTATCTGTCGATGCTGCGCAAAATTAACCCATAACATTAAGGCTGAGTATTCTGATGTGTTTAAGGGCATTGGACAGTTCCCCGCAGAATGCACAATCCACCTGAAACCGGATGCAGTACCAGTGGTGTACCCTCCATGACGGATTCCACTCAAGCTCCGCAACCATTTGAAAGAAGAGCTGGATGAGATGGAAAGAGCTGGAGTCATCCAGAAGGTAACAAAACCTACAGAATGGGTAAATGCACTGATGGTTGTTGAAAAACCCAGCACTGGCAGACTGAGAATATGCCTTGACCACAAAGACCTGAATCAGGCAATACAAAGACCACAATACCCAATGCCTACATTAGATGACATCACACCAAAGCTGGCTGGAGCACAATATTTCAGTGTGCTTGATGCATGGTCAGGCTACTGGGCGATCAAACTAACAGAAGAGTCTTCAATGCTGACAACCTTTAACACTGTGGTTGGCCGGTACAGGTTTCTCCGCCTTCCTTTTGGTGTCATTTTAGCACAGGATGAGTTCCAGAGGAGGATCGATAAGACCTACGAGGGCCTCAGTGGCATTGCAGCCATCGTTGATGACATTCTGGTGTATGGCAGCACAAAAGAGGAGCACGATGCAAACCTACGGGGCATGCTGCAGAGGACGAAGGAAAGAGGGGTAAAGTTAAACCCAGATAAATGTGTCATCTGTGTTCCAGATGTCAAATACTTCAGGCACAGGCTGAGTCTTGAAGGCATCAAGCCAGACCCAGGCAAGGTGGAAGCCATCAGAGATATGGAGCGACCTCAGAACAAGGCAGAGCTTGAGACAGTACTGGGGATGACCAACTACCTGGCCAGATTCGCACCCAGATTGTCAGAGGTGAATGCACCACTACGTAAACTACTGAAGGAAAGCAATGAGTTTCTATGGGATGCAACACACGACAAGGTGTTCGAGAACATGAAATATCTCATTGTACAGGAATCAGGTCCAGTCGTCACGTACTTTGATCTAGAAAAGGAACTGACACTACAGGTTGATGCATCCAAGAGTGGCCTCGGAGCAGTGCTCCTACAGAAAGGTAGGCCAGTTGCATACACCTCAAAGTCACTAAATCAGTGGGAAGAAAACTACGCTCAAATTGAGAAGGAGCTCTACGCAGTCCTCTTTGGGTGTAATCGCTTTCACCAATACGTGTATGGCTGTTGGCTGTGGACTGTGTCACCACACTTTAGTGTTGACAGTGGTCTTGCACTGAGGTCATAGTATTGCTTCTGTCTGTGTTGACACTGTACTCTCCTGGCATGCACAGCGTTTTGACAGACAATTTGTGGCTGGAGTTGTCTACTTGTGGTGGGAAGTACTGACCTCAGTCTTCGACTCATTAGCAGCTGGGCTGGTGACTTCAGGCCGTCGACTGGAGTACTCCAGCAAGCTGAGGTATGGATCCTTTCTTTCTGCTCTGGCTTTGTCCAGTATCATCTTGGCTGTCTGGACAGTTCTCTCTGCAAGGCCGTTACTCTGTGCATAGTGGGGGCTAGAAGTGATGTGGTTAAACTCCCATGCTTCTGCAAAGCTATTGAAATCCCTGTAGCTATAACAAGGTCCATTATCACTGATAACTCTCTCAGGTATTCCTTGTCTAGCAAATATGGCCTTCATTTTGTGGATGACTACAGACGAAGTAGTGTGATGTAGTCTTTCAATCTCAAAGTATCTACTGTAGTAATCTACTACTATGTAGTCTTGCCCTTCAGAAGTGAACAAGTCCGTACCTAATATAAAGGGTGTAGGCGGATCGCTGCCGTATGAGCATTTGTCAAAACACAACAAAAAAACAAAAACAAATAATAATAATCATATGTTCAATGTTGCATTTTCTGAATTGCACTGAACATGCCAAATGCAAGAGTTAAAGTTTACTATTACCTGCTTATCGTGCTTATGTTGTATTTTGAATTTGCACTGACCATACTGAATGCAATATTTGAATATGACACTTACCTCTTTATCCTATCTACTTACCTAAAGGGTATACCTCGTTTGAGTGTTCTGTTTATCATATGCTAAAAAAAAAGAAATAAAAAAATAGCATTGTTATGTTTTCACTGTTGCCTTGAAATATTTAGTGATGTGCACGTTTACAATAATGCACTTATGTCATAACATGGTTTACTTACTGGGGCAGTAGAAATGTGATTGATGCCAAATGTGTGGCATGTTATGAAGGCATTTTATTTTAAGAGGGATATGTAGTATTCCTGTAACCTATCACATTACAGTTGATACGACAGGATATGACATATGACGTACAGTTGATACGACAGGATATGACATAGGACGTACGGAAGTACTGGAGGTCAGAGCTGTCATGGGAATGCCCAAATGGAGTTCATTAAAGACAAACAATTTGAGTAAACTGCCTCATTCATTATACCGTATCAACGAATACGACAGTGACTGCCAAAAGTTCTCTCTAATAGTTTTTAAATGCGCTTTATGAACATATCTCTACATATGAACTGTTGTTGCATGAGAGCCATTGTTTTAATTTTTTCCTTGTAAAATCTTATTTTCACTTTGTACCTTGTCATGTGTTGTTGATGTGCAACTTGCATGTTTGATGCTTTTTTCTTAGCCCTGTGTGAAAATGGTTTTTAGGCGCAATTGAGGGCCAACATGGGCACCAAAATGACACTGCACCACCAGATCTGCATTAACACTTCCCCAGTTGTGTCATCACACCCATCTCGGCGCAGGTGGGCTGCTCTTGAGCCACGAAATTACCAAAGGGGTATGCAGGAAAAATTCACCTTGCACTTGAGGAAACTGCCAATCAGCCTGTGTCTGCATTTCCGCTGACTCCGCACCAGCATGAAAAGAGCACCTAGTTTTGCTTTGACAACTTTTTATGTAAAAAAAAAAGGCCCCCAGAGTACCTGCTAAGCTGAAGACATCTAATTTTAGTAGGCGCTAAGATGAACCAGGAGACAAGCACGCAACACTACATAACCCAACCAGTATGAATGCAACAACTTGTAAGAGGAGACCTGCACGTCATAACATAGCACACTGATTCTCAACTTGGGGATCAGGACCCCCCCAAGATAATTTCCGGGGGACTTCAGATGGTTGTGGAAAAAAATAAATAAAACAACATATTTCTGTCACGGTGAGAGCAGGGAGAGGACCTAAGTGCAGACAGCAGAGACAAACCGGGCCAGAACAACTCTTGAATAACACAAGCACTTACAAACATCAAGTACAGACGGAATGTACAGACGGGGAATGCTCACAAAAGGACGTGGCGCATCCAGCGACCCAGATTCTCTGTGATGATGTAACCCGCAAAGTGCGGGTTACATCATGGTGCCGTGACGTAACCCACACTTTGCGTTCGGCCGTCGTCTCCCTACACGCCCTGGGACTCTGCGTTGTGTTTGCTGTAGTATGATGTTTGCGTGGAAAAGGAAGGAGGCGGAGGCTTGGGATCGTGGCTGAGACCAGGACACTTTACTGGCACTCGCTTACACTTCACCTCTCATCAATCAGCTGGCCGCTGGCCTCATCATACTCACAGCTTCCGGCAGACAAACAAAAAACCATGTGATCAACGTAGCCTTTTGCCCGGGACAAGACTTAGGGGTACGGTGTTGCAAGAGGGACAAACATCGCCATTTGCGGCATTCCCAAGGGAACATACAGCGTAACAGTGCCACCCTGTGGCGGATTTACATTACTACCTTACATCTATCCCCCAAAGGCCATGAGCTGTGAGAACACAGTCACTCACAAGTCCAGTCTAACAACTGGTTTAATGACCCGTCCAGACCTGATCTGTGACAGTTTCTCTGTACCAGCATGTATGCTGACATTGGGTGTGTGTGGACCAGTCCCTTGTCCAGCTGTGTTGTAAGGCTGTTGACTGGCATCCTTGCAAACAGATGAGACAGACGCTATGCTCCCAGCTGACTCTGGAGCAGGCTTCGCCTGGAGATGCCGACGGTTACGCCGGAACGTTCCACCCTGCTGTGTCTCAATGAGGTATGAGCGTGGTGTGACACTCTCACTGGCCACGACTGCAGGAGTTGTCCAGGATTTCTGGTGGTCCAGCTTGGTGTGAACATGACCATCTGGCTGCAGTGGAGGTAGGGATCTCACCCCATGACTTTGGTTATAATAGAAGGCTTGCTTCTTCTTTTCGGCCTTGTCCTTCTGCTTGATCCGTTGCAAATAAGGCCATCTAGGTTGCAGGTCTCTCTCGAGGGTAGGACGCATTGTCCTGATCTTCCGGCCCATTAGGAGCTCAGCTGGGCAAGCTCCCGTGGTGCTGCACGGAGTCGACCTATAGCACATGAGTGCAATGAGAGGGTCCTTCTGTTTCAGGATTCTCTTTGCAAGTCTGCACGGCCATTTCAGCGTGGCCATATCCTTGTGCGCTGTGCGGGCTCAAGGTGATATGTTTAAAATCGAGCTCACGGGCTAGGTCTTGAAACTCGAGAACTGTGGCCCATTGTCACTCACGACCATATCCGGTATGCCGTACCGGGCACATGTTGCTTTTAGCTTCAGATCGACTTGAGCACTGGTTGTTGTTGTCATGTGTAGAATCTCTGTGTATCTAGAGTAGTAGTCTGAGATAACTAAATACTTCTGTTTGTTGTACTCACACAGGTCCAGAGCTATACACTTCCTTGGCCTGTCAGGGAGCGGAGTAGAGATTAATGGCTCCCTTTTCTGTGCTCTTCTTGACTCACAGCAAAACTGACATGACGAGACTTTGTGTTTTATCTGTGAGGAAATGCTCAGCCACCAGACAGAGACATTTGTCCTCTCCTGACATTTTGTGAGGCCCTGATGTCTATCATGAATCCTATCAAGAATGTCTGTCCTCAATGTCTCGGGTATCACTATTCGACATCCCCTAGTAACCATTCAATTATACTGTGAAAGTTCACTTTTCATTGGAAAATACTCTTTTATATTACTTGGGACTTTACTCACGTGTTCAGGCCACCCTGACCTGATGTGTCTGATCACCGTCTTTAGCGTCTCATCCGCTGCTGTGGCTGCTCTGATGCTGGCCAGCTTCTGTGGAGTAGCACGCATGTTCTCAGTGACAGCGGCGATGTAGCACTCCATATCTGAGTGTGTGTCCCTCTCGTTCTCCATGTGGCGTACAGGGCTCCTTGACAGTGTGTCTGCCACAACCAGTGTCTTTCCAGGCGCATACTCAGCTATGGGTTTAAACCTCATGAGCCACATAAGAAGTCTCTGGCACCGTAATTGAACATTGTCTAAGTCCTTGCTGTTCATTAGTGGGACCAACGGCTTGTGGTCTGTCAGTAGATTTAAACTCTCGAGGCCATAGACGTATTTTTCAAACCGCACGCATGCCCAGACACACGCCAAACACTCTTTTTCGATCTGTGCGTATCTGGTTTCCATGTCAGTCAATCTCCTGGAGCAGTATGCTACTGGCTTCCAGTCTTCCCCATGGAGCTGTAGTAGCATGCCACCCATCCCATAGCTACTTGCATCAGCTGACAGTGCGGTGGGTTTGTTGACGTCATAGAATGTCAACACAGGCGATGTCATCAGGAGCTCTTTAAGCCTCTCAAATGCTGTCGGTTGTGCTGGCCCCCAGGTCCATGCTGTCTTGGACCTTAGCAGCTCATACAGTGGCTGGCCCACTGTGGATAGGTTTGGCACGTATTTACCGAGATAGTTCACCATGCCAAGGACTCGTTTCAGGTCCGGCACAGGTCCTGGTGTGGTAAGCTCTCGGATAGCCTCCACTTTGGCTGGATCTGGTCACATGCCAGCGGCATCGATCACATGTCCCAGGAAGTGAATCTGTTTCTGCCTCAGCACACACTTTTCCTTGTTGAGCTTAAGTCCAGCGGACTCCACCCTCTCCAGGACTTTCTGAAGCCGAAGGTCGTGTTCTTCCATGTCCCTTCCTTACACAACTATGTCGTCCATGTACACAGCTGCCCCTTGTAGGCCATGCCTTGTCTCTGTAATTTTTCTCTGAAATATCTCTGGTGCGCTCGTTATTCCAAACGGTAAGCGTCGGAAACAGTACCTGGCGAATGGAGTGATGAACGTCGTCAGCCTGGCACTGTCGCTGTGCAAAGAGATCTGGAAAAATCCCGAGGCTGTGTCGAGGCTGGAGAACACCATTGCTCCGCTCAGCTTGGCTATGGTCTCCTCAGGTGTAGGTAAGATGAATCTCTCTCTCTCGACCTGTTCATTCAGTTTCTTTAGATCCACGCATATTCACACTTTTCCAGACCTTTTCAGGACGGGTACATAGGGGCACACCAATCTGTCGGCTCTGTTACCTCCTCTATAGTGCCATTCTCCTCCATCCAGCGCAGCTCCTCTCTAACCTTGTGCATTAGCGGTATTGGGACCCTACGCGCTGTGTGCACTGCATATGGTGTGGCATTGTCCTTTAACTGTATCTTTACAGGCTCTGTCTTGAGAGTGCCATGCTCTCCAAATGCATTATGGACCTCCTCGACTCGTTTCACAAGGCCCATCTCTGCTGCAGTGGAACGGCTGAGTAAGTTATTGACACTCTGCCCTCTGATAACATACACTGGGAATGAATATGACTTGCCCTTGTGCATGGTGCATGCTTGAAATTGCCCTTGACAATTCAATTGACCCCCTGGACTGCATAGTGAAATGCTGGTCTGCTTTAATTCTCTCTCTGGAATTAGCATATTGAAAGTCTCTTCATGCATAACACTAGCGTCTGGTGTTGTGGTTACACCGCCCCGAGCTGCCTCCCCGGCACGTTCAAGCCACTCCCCCAGCTCGGACGTGCCGGAAACATCCGAGCGCTCGGCTCGCGCTCTGAGACGAGCGCTGCACTGCACCAGGTGTTTGCCATCATCCATCAGGCACACCTGTGGCAATCAGGCAGCCTTCTACAAAAAGCCTCCCAGAACGTCTCTCAGTGCTTCGACGTACTGAACCCTGCGGTGAAGTTCTGATAAGCCCTCCAGCGTTCCTTGCTTTCTGTTTATTCCCCAGTGTCTTATCTTCGTGTCTCTGTTTCCTCCCAAAGACTCTCCCTCCGCGATTTCCACGGCTCCCCGCGTCTCCCTCGTCCCCAGCGACCTTCACGTTTCTCCCCGGACCTCTCCTGCGATCTCCCCCCTTGTCCCTCTATCTGGACCCCTCCTTTCGGACTCGACTTCCCGGATCTCGGACCTGGACTTTCTCGGACAACCCCTCTTGGATCACGGACTGGACTTTCTCGCCAGGTGCACGCACATTTCTTCAACACCTCCTGGTCATTTACATACCGCACCACACATTGGCTAAAAACACTCACACATAGTTATACACGCAAACCACGGGACACCACACATAGTTTATTCACACATCCCACTAACAGAACGCCTTTTTTCACCATACATTTCCCTCCCACAATAAAACCCCCCTTTGTAGACTTAGAAGTCATCTCGTGTCTGTCTGTCTTGGGTTTCGCCACACGGGTCAGGTTCTGGTGCGCGAGCATAACAGAACGTCGAAGCCATTATGGACCCAGGAAACCCAAGGAGCGGACGGTCCCTGTGACGCCCCTGAGTCCCGTCCCCCTAGAGACAGTACTAAGAAGTCACAGTTGCCAACTTGCCTCTCTCTGCTCAGAGCTTACTACTGCCTTCACCCGTGTCACCGGAGAGATCAGCGATCTTCAGTCCGGCTCCCAGGCCGCGACGAGCACGTTAGATGCCCTCACCGCGCAGATCGCTGCACTCTCCACAGCGGTCTCTAGGATGAGCGACCACCCTGCCCTGGCCTCGGTCTCTGCCCCCAGCTCGGCCTCCGGTTTCCCCGTTCCTGGTCCCGACGTTCCCCCTCCGAGTCAACCCCCACTGGACCCCCGGTGCGAGCCTAACCTCCCCTGCCCCAAGGCCTTCGGTGGGGAGTTCGAGCTGTGCAGGGGTTTCCTTGGTCAGTGTGAGCTCCTGTTCAAACACCAGCCAGCTAGGAATAGGACAGGAGAGACCAAGGTAGCCCTTGTCATGTCCCTCCTCACCGGCAAAGCCCTCAGCTGGGCCATAGCGGCGGTAGGCCATACCGAGCAGCTCGCCTCAGACTATGGTGCCTTCCGCCGCGAGTTCAATCTGGTGTTCGACCACCCAGCTGACGGGCAGGACGCTGCTGGCCGCCTCCATTCCATCCAACAGGGAGCCAGGTCGGTGGCAGAGTATTCCCTGGAGGTAAGGATACTCGCGGCAGACAGTGGGTGGGATGACACTGCGCTCAAGAGCGCGTACAGGGGGGGGCTGAGCGAGCCCATCAAAGATCTTATCGTTCGGGACCGCCCTGCCTCCTTCAACGAGCTCGTCACCCTCGCCCTCCAGATGGACGAACGGCTGCGGGAGCGGCGCCAGGAACGCGCCCCGCGCGCTGGCCCCTCCCATAGACCAACCCCCGTCCGTCCTACCGGTGCCTTCCCTGGGTCAGCGTCCCGTGGGCTCTCTCCACCCTCACACTCCCCCTCGCAACCCTGGGTGGCTTCTGGATCCAGGCCGGAGGAGGAGCCCATGCAGTTGGGTCGGTCACGGCTCCCGCTGGAAGTTAGGGAGCAGAGGATGCATGGCCACCTCTGCCTCTACTGCGGGAGGTCGGGCCACTATATCAAGGCCTGCCCGACTCGCCCAAAAAGACCCGGCTCACTAGTGAGGGGTGTCCTAGTGAGTCTGGCGACCCTTCCTCAGCCCCAGCCCAAGAAGGAGCACAACCACCTTTTTCCGGTCACTCTCACCTGGGGTAACCGCTCACTGTCTGTTGGTGCACTCCTGGATTCGGGGGCGGACGAGTGTTTGATGGACACCTCGCTGGCCCGGCAGGCCGGCATTCCACTCGTCCCCCTAGACACACCCCTCACAGCCCAAGCCCTAGATGGACGTTCACTTGGTAAAATCACACACAGCACTGCTTCCCTCACCCTCACTCTTTCGGGTAATCACGTGGAAGCTATCCGTTTCTTGGTTTTGCACGCCCCCACAGCGCCCCTGGTGTTAGGAAGACCGTGGTTGGAACGGCACGATCCCTACATCTCTTGGTCTACTGGGCGGATTTTGGGTTGGAGCGTTGCGTGTCATGCCAACTGCCTTCGCTCCGCCCACTCCCCGTCCAGCGGCCTCAGACCCGTGCCTCCTCCCGCGGATCTCACTGGTGTTCCTTCCATTTATCACGATTTAGCCCCTGTATTTAGTAAAGAGAGTGCACTTTCCCTCCCCCCTCACCGTCCCTATGATTGTGCCATAGATCTCTTTCCCGGGGCCGCCCTTCCCACCGGTCGGTTGTATAACCTCTCCGTCCCAGAGAAGGAGGCTATGCGCAATTATATCACAGAGTCCCTGGCCTCAGGAATCATAAGGCCCTCGTCTTCCCCGGTGGCGGCGGGCTTCTTTTTTGTGGCAAAGAAGGAGGGCAGCCTGAGGCCTTGCATAGATTATCGAATGTTAAATAATTTCACGGTGAAAAATAAATACCCACTCCCCCTTATGAGTTCCACGTTCGAGCCACTCACTCACGCCACGGTGTTCACGAAGCTGGACCTGCGCAGCGCGTACCACCTGGTGCGCATCCGGGAAGGGGATGAATAGAAGACGGCCTTCAACACCCATCTAGGGCATTTCGAGTACCTCGTTATGCCCTTCGGCCTCACCAACGCCCCGGCCGTCTTCCAGGCATTGGTCAACGACGTGCTCCGGGACATGCTGAACACGTTCGCGGTGGTGTACCTGGATGACATACTCGTGTTCTCCAGGACTGAGGAGGAACACCACCAGCATGTCCGCCTGGTCCTCCAACGGCTGCTGGAGAACAGGCTCTTCGTGAAAGCCGAGAAGTGCGTGTTCCACTCCGCCTCCGTGGAGTTCCTTGGCCACATCGTGGAGAAGGGGCTCGTCCGCACTGACCCCAGGAAGACCCGAGCGGTGGAGGAGTGGGCACGGCCCACCAACAGGACGCAACTCCAGCGCTTCCTGGGGTTTGCAAACTTCTACCGGCGCTTCATCAGGGGGTTCAGCCGTGTGGCCGCCCCCCTCACTGCACTCACCTCCAACCTCCGCCCCTTCTCCTGGACCTCGGAGGCGGAAGCCGCCTTCTTGGCCCTGAAGAGGCTGTTCACAACGGCTCCGGTGCTCGCCCACCCGGACCCGTGCAGACAGTTCATCGTGGAGGTGGACGCATCGGACACGGGCATCGGAGCCGTCCTCTCCCAGCGGTCGGAGGAGGACCAGAAGATCCACCCGTGCGCCTTCTTCTCCCGGCGTTTCAGTCCTGCGGAGAAGAATTATGACATCGGCAACAGGAAGTTGCTGGCCGTCCACGCCGCCCCAAGAGGAGTGGAGACACTGGCTGGAGGGAGCAGGGCAGCCGTTCATCGTATGGTCCGATCACAAAAACCTGACCTACGTACGGATGGCTAAGAGGCTCAACCCCAGGCAGGCGCGCTGGGCTCTCTTCTTCAGCCGGTTCGACTTCACCCTCACCTACCGCCCGGGCACCAAGAACGTCAGGGCAGACGCCCTCTCCCGTCTGTTTCCCGAGGGGTCCCCTGACGCCCCAGACACCATCCTTCCCCCGGCCCGGGTGGTGGGCGCCGTCACCTGGGCCATCGAATCAGTGGTGAGAAGGGCCCAGCGCGCCCATCCCGACCCAGGCAATGGACCCCGGAACCGGCTATTTGTGCCTCCCTCTGTCCGGCCCCAGGTGCTGGAGTGGGGCCACTCCAGCCATCTTGCCTGCCACCCCGGTGTCTACCGAACGGCGGCCTTCATCCGCAGGGGTTTCTGGTGGCCCACCATGGAGGCAGACACCAGAGAGTTCGTGGCAGCCTGCACCACCTGCGCCCGCAGCAAGGCTCTCCATCGCCCTCCAGCAGGTCTCCTGCGCCCCCTTCCTGTCCCCGGCCGACCTTGGTCCCACATTGCCTTGGACTTTGTAACTGGCCTCCCCGTGTCCCAAGGCAATGACACCATCCTGACCATTGTCGACCGGTTTTCCAAGGCCGTCCATTTTGTTGCCCTCACCAAACTCCCCTCTGCAGCCGAGACGGCGGACCTTCTCGTCTCCCACGTCGTCCGACCTCATGGGATTCCCCTGGACATTGTCTCTGACCGTGGTCCCCAGTTCACTTCGAAGGTATGGCAGGCCTTCTGTAAGGGGATTGGGGCCACGGTCAGCCTCTCCTCCGGGTATCACCCCCAGACCAATGGGCAGGCAGAGCGGGCCAATCAAGCCCTGGAGGCGGCTTTGCGTTGCGTTACCACCAGCAACCCCGCCTCCTGGAGCAAGTACCTGCCCTGGGTGGAGTACTCGCTCAACTCCATGGAGAGTTCGGCTACCGGTTTGTCCTCCTTCGAGTGTTCCCTGGGCTATCAACCCCCTCTGTTCCCCCATCAGGAGTTGGAGGTAGCGGTCCCGTCCACGAGGGCCCATCTCCGCCGATGCCGGTGCGTTTGGAAGACCGCCCGGGCCGCTATGTTGCGAGCTACAGAGCAGGCCCGGCGCAGCGCCAACCGGCGGAGAGTGCCGGCCCCAGCTTATCGACCTGGCCAGAGGGTATGGCTCCTGGCCCGGGACCTGCCCCTCCCTACCCTCAACCGGAAGCTGGCTCCCCGCTACGTCGGTCTCTACACCATCGACCGCATCGTCAACCCTTCGGCGGTGCGTCTCCATCTCCCTACCTCACTCAAGATCCATCCCGTCTTTCATGTCTCGCGCCTCAAACCGGTAGCCACCAACCCCCTGTCTCCCCCTGTCCAAGCCCCTCCACCCCCCAGGGTCCTCGACGGTGGTGACATGGTCTGGGATGTCGACCAGCTGCTCGCCGTACGCCGCCGGGGGCGTGGGTACCAATACCTGGTGGACTGGGTTGGCTATGGGCCCGAGGACCGCAGCTGGGTTCCCCGGTCCTACCTGGCCGACCCCGCACTCCTGGAGGAGTTCTATCGGGCCCACCCCAACGCCATCGGACGGTCGCCCGGTGTCTCCCGTAGGAGGGGGGGGTCCTGTTGTGGTTACACCGCCCCGAGCTGCCTCCCCGGCACGTTCAAGCCACTCCCCCAGCTCGGACGTGCCGGAAACATCCGAGCGCTCGGCTCGCGCTCTGAGACGAGCGCTGCACTGCACCAGGTGTTTGCCATCATCCATCAGGCACACCTGTGGCAATCAGGCAGCCTTCTACAAAAAGCCTCCCAGAACGTCTCTCAGTGCTTCGACGTACTGAACCCTGCGGTGAAGTTCTGATAAGCCCTCCAGCGTTCCTTGCTTTCTGTTTATTCCCCAGTGTCTTATCTTCGTGTCTCTGTTTCCTCCCAAAGACTCTCCCTCCGCGATTTCCACGGCTCCCCGCGTCTCCCTCGTCCCCAGCGACCTTCACGTTTCTCCCCGGACCTCTCCTGCGATCTCCCCCCTTGTCCCTCTATCTGGACCCCTCCTTTCGGACTCGACTTCTCGGATCTCGGACCTGGACTTTCTCGGACAACCCCTCTTGGATCACGGACTGGACTTTCTCGCCAGGTGCACGCACATTTCTTCAACACCTCCTGGTCATTTACATACCGCACCACACATTGGCTAAAAACACTCACACATAGTTATACACGCAAACCACGGGACACCACACATATTTTATTCACACATCCCACTAACAGAACGCCTTTTTTCACCATACATTTCTCTCCCACAATAAAACCCCCCTTTGTAGACTTAGAAGTCATCTCGTGTCTGTCTGTCTTGGGTTTCGCCACACGGGTCAGGTTCTGGTGCGCGAGCATAACAGTCTGGTCCTGTATCAATCTTAAACTCCACTGGTGTTGCAACAATGAGAAGCTGCACTGTCCATTTTTCATCACTCAAGTTTGCATTCACTGATCCCAAAAAGTATGCATTCTGCTCATCAGTCTTTGTAACTTCACTCACCGATTTGCTCTTACACATTCTCTCCCAATGTCCAATTTTGTTGCACTTGTTGCATGCTGATTTGAACGCTGGGCATCTTTCCTGGTTTTTGTGTTGCATTTTTCCACATCTGCCGCACTTTCCTCCGCGCTCCGTGTTTCTGGAGTCTTTGCCTCCTTTCTGTTTAGCGTTACGTCGCCATTTCGGGTTTTTCTTCCACGCGCCCTGTGCGTGCACCTCTTGCACAGCTGCAGCAGCGCTTGTAGCGTCCCCTTGCTTGCTAATTTGCATGCAAACGGTCTCTGACTGACGCGCTGACTGTATTGTTTGTGCTAGCGTGAGATCATTCACGAGTTGCAAGTTACGAGACTGCTCTTTATCTAGAATCCCTACCACGATCCGGTCCCGAATATTCTCCTCCCTGTTTATCCCGAACTTGCAGTTTTCTGATAGCTCATGAAGGGCTCTGATAAATGTCTCTGCTTTCTCACCTGGCTGTTGCCCCCGCTGATTGAAAATGGCTCGCTCGTGGATTATATTCCGTTTAGGGAAAAAGTACTCGTATTTATCCATGACTATATTGTAATCCTTCTCGTGTGCTACTTCAGCAAAAGTGAACGACTTGAAAATATTCTCTGCTTCACTCCCCATCACATACACTCACCGGCCACTTTATTAGGCACACCTGTCTAACTGCTCGTTAACGCAAATTTCTAATCAGCCAGTCACATGGCAGCAACTCAATGCATTTAGGCATGTAGACATGGTCAAGACGATCTGCTGCAGTTCAAACCGAGCATCAGAATGGGGGAGAAAGGTGATTTAAGTGACTTTGAACGTGGCATGGTTGTTGGTGCCAGACTGGCTGGTCGGAGTATTTCAGAAACTGCTGATCTACTGGGATTTTCACGCACAACCATCTCTAGGGTTTACAGAGAATGGTCCGAAAAAGAGAAAATATCCAGTGAGTGGCAGTTCTGTGGGCGAAAATGCCTTGTTGATGCCAGAGGTCAGAGGAGAATGGCCAGACTGGTTCGAGCAGATAGAAAGGCATCAGTAACTCAAATAACCACTCATTACAACCGAGGTATGCAGAAGAGCATCTCTGAACGCACAACACGTCGAACCTTGAGGCAGATGGGCTACAGCAGCAGAAGGCCACACCGGGTGCCACTCCTGTCAGCTAAGAACAGGAAACTGAGGCTACAATTCGCACAGGCTCACCAAAATTGGACAATAGAAGATTGGAAAAACGTTGCCTGGTCTGATGAGTCTCGATTTCTGCTGCGACATTCAGATGGTAGGGTCAGAATTTGGCGTCAACAACATGAAAGCATGGATCCATCCTGCCTTGTATCAACGGTTCAGGCTGGTGGTGGTGGTGTAATGGTGTGGGGGATATTTTCTTGGCACACTTTGGGCCCCTTAGTACCAATTGAGCATCGTGTCAACGCCACAGCCTACCTGAGTATTGTTGCTGACCATGTCCATCCCTTTATGACCACAGTGTTCCCATCTTTTGATGGCTACTTCCAGCAGGATAACGCGCCATGTCATAAAGCTCGAATCATCTCAGACTGGTTTCTTGAACATGACAATGAGTTCACTGTACTCAAATGGCCTCCACAGTCACCAGATCTCAATCCAATAGAGCACCTTTGGGATGTGGTGGACCGGGAGATTCGCATCATGGATGTGCAGCCGACAAATCTGCAGCAACTGCGTGGTGCTATCATGTCAATATGGACCAAACTCTCTGAGGAATGTTTCCAGTACCTTGTTGAATCTATGCCACGAAGGATTAAGGCAGTTCTGAAGGCAAAAGGGGGTCCAACCCGGTACTAGCAAGGTGTACCTAATAAAGTGGCCAGTGAGTGTATATTAGAGAACTAACTTGTACTTCACCATCTTCCTTGTGGAGTTTGGTCGCCATTCTGAATCTCTCGAAGCGTCTTTTCCAGTCAGTCCATTACGTCGGTTTATCAAAGCAAAAGTTTTCTGGTGGGCTAAACGTCGCCATAATTCACTATCTTTGTGAATATATGCCTCACTTCTGACACCATGTAATAAATCACGGAATGTCCAGTCAAACGGAGCGGGTTAAGTGTCTACTTTATTCAGCTAACAGGTCAGCTCACATGTATGCAACATGACCTTCACGCATAATCTAGTGTCGTAAAACCCTTTTCATGTACAGCCACATCTCAGTTTCCGTCACTGTCGTGCACATTGCCGTATTAACTGTAATACTATGACACGCTAGCTGTGTCCCAATTTAGGGTCTGCATCCTTCGGAGTGTGCAGCCTTCGCGGTCTACGGAGCCGAAACCTCCGGAGGCTCCTCCGTATACCTCGTCAACAGTTGTTAAATGGGATGGTCTAGCCTTCGGTGGATTTCCTGGTTGCGTCACTTTATCCTTACGTCACGATTACTCTTGTAAGTTACTACCGAAAAATTTTGTAGCCAGAGCTGCCGCTTTTGTTTTTTTTTTAATTTGCCCCATGCTGGAGGAAGAGGAGATGCGCCGCCGTCGTAGCCGGCGGCTGATTTATATCCGGCTGAGAGAGGGCCGTGGAGAGGCAAACCTATTATTTTAACCTATGGTAATATTATTAGATAGGTAGATGGATGATGTGGTGGACAGTGGAGACATGCACCCCCAAACAAACTCTGGGTACTGCCCTTGATGAGTTCCACTGGCAGCCAGAAGATACCAGGGTCTTTCTTGTGGCATTCCATCCAGCCCAGCAGCACCGCCAGGGACTCATGCTCAGCTAACCATGTTAATTATATGTAATTTTAAATATGTAATTTGTAAATAGCAATTTTTTCTCAAATTTGTAAATAGTTGGACATTTTAAGACTGTCGCTTAATTATTAATTATAATAAAATAAAAAATCAGTCCTTTGTTGTCCGTGAAATGTTTGTTAACCTTTTATAAATGGTTTTACTTTAGTTGTAAATAGTAAAAAGAATAGATAACACATATAACAAAGTAACAATATTTTAATTTATAAAACATCTAAAATTTTGCACGATAAACTTATTCATAACAATTAATACACACACAAAAAACAAAAATAAATCAATGCCTCTCTATCATCCTCTCGAGCAGGGAGAAGAGCCTGACATTTTGAGGTTTTAAGGTCCCCTGAAGTTTAACATATCTGGCATTAGATGTTCAAATGAGTAGAAAACCAATACTTACATTTATAAGTGAAATCTTGCTCGGTGCTTTGAATATACATTCGTCCACCGTCCATTAATATTATTATTATTATTTTTTGTGTTTGGGGAGAACGGGCGGAGCAGCGGCGCGCAAATAATCTTGGGATATGGAATGTAACAATAGGAACTATTGTTAGGAACCATTGTTTAGTTCCTTGTTTACACAGGGGTCGTTTAGGTTGTTGCACCTGGAATAACGGACCGAGCATGATGCATAACCTTACGTGCCGAAGTTATTATGAAAGTTTATAGCCCCTCGGGGTTGAAACGAGTTGTAACGTCTCATTAGTAGAAGGTAACAACACACTTTAACATGGTGGCAGCGGCGGACGACTCGGTTTGAAGTTTGGTGCGGAAAAGTTTCTAGGAGCGGGAGAGCGGTTAGTGTTCCTAATGTGGGGTACTTGGGATTTAGTAGCCCCCCATCTATTTTTTATTTTATATACTTACCTTCATTGACCACTCACTAATAGTAAAGAGGAGAATTGTCTGCTGTGTTGTTGTGATAGCCGGTTCTCGCCACAGGAGGGCACTGCAGGTTAATTGCTTCTAGCCTGTGTGACGTAGTGCTGGCTCTCGCCGTGCACTCTGGGACATAGAGTCGTCAGATGAGTGTTGCCGTTCGTATAGTGAGCCATGCTCTGAAAACGTGTCCTCTGTAATGTCTATTTGACAGATGGAGTAAAACAACAAAAACACCAGCCCTTGTAAGTGTCATTCTTATCAAGTGTGCTACAAATATTGGTGCCGAAACCCGGGATCAGCGCCATTGCCACCATTGTCAGGAGAAGAAGTGGGGAGCGGAGTGAGAACACGTGACCAACAATGGAACTGGAGCTTGAGCAACTGCAAGACAGGCTGAGTGAGACCCTCCTGCAGTTAGGGCTGGACCAGTTAAAAGAGGTGTGTGTTATTGCTAAAGTCCCCACTGAAAACCAGACAAAGAGGCATGCGCTGATCAGACTTATTAGTGAAACTGTGGATGAAGCAATTGAGAAGGAGGATGAAGAGGTAGCACGTCAGTTTCTGTCCAGACTAGTGGACCTCTCTAGTGAAATGAAGCAGAGAGGGGCGGAGTCACATACTGGTGCAGGTGCAGACAGTACTAACAAGGATGCTGCTGAATTGGCAAGCTTACATGAACAATATCAGGCCTTACAGTCCAGCTTTACTGCATCCACAAAAGCGCTTGAGGAAGAGATATCACGCCTCAGTGAGAAACTAAGTCTTAAAGAACCCAGTAGACCTAGTCAACCTTCAAACCCAATCCCGTCAGTAATCCAACCCCCTGAAGTAACCATACGCAGAGACTTTAAGATAAATGGCCAAATAGGAGAACGGGGGCAGATAGACAAGTTGTCTTATATAAATCTTACGCATCAGATTGATATGGGGGTGAGAAAAGGCCACAGCGAGTTGGAGATAATAGAGGCTGTAATCCGAGCCATCAGCCCTGGGCTGACTCTCCGTGACTTGTTAGAGATCAAAACCGAACTCACCCTCCCTCAGCTGAGGACCATTCTGAAAGGCCATTTCAAAGAGGATAGCTCTGTGGACCTATATCACCGACTAATCAACATCACACAGGACAGTCAGGAGTCACCACAGAACTTCCTGTTCCGAGCCATAGCATGTAAAGAGAGACTCTTAGCAGCAGCGAGAGAGCCTGGCTCTGATGAACAATACAGCCCTGAACTGATACAGAAGAAGTTCCTAAGAGCTGTGGGAACTGGGCTAGTGAGTGACCAGGTAAAATATCAGCTCAAGAGCTATCTCGATGATCAAGCAACTACTGATGATGTTCTCATTGTTAAGATGATAGAGGCCGCAAGTTTCGAGTCAGAGAGACAGCGGAAATTCAAGAAGAGCTCCCACAGTAAGGAAACCAGAGTGCGGGAAGTGCGAGCTGAGGCACATCAGTATCTAGGAGCGGAAGCTGCAGTGGTCGGGGGTCAGGAGTCGTCACCATCAACATCCGCGAGTGTGAAAGCCCTTAAGACACAGGCAGGGAACCAAAAGGAGTCTGCGTTCTACGAGATAATCCAACAGCTGAAAGGAGAAATGGAACAGATGAGAAAAGCCATGAACCACTCCTCTGGCCAAAGACCTTCTCGTCAGCAGCAGCCTGTGAGGAAGCGCGGATGCAAAGCCTGTCAAGACAGTGAAAGGGGCGACCAGTGCAACCACTGTTTCAAATGCGGACAGAGTGGCCATCTTTCAAGAGGGTGTAGAGCTCAGAGGCCTGAAAAATCGGAGCAGGTAGACACGTCTAGCTGTACTGTCACCAGCAAGCTCATCGACGACAGTATTCAGCTACTAGAAGCCAGAGTGTCTGCCCGACAGCGAGACGAGGCAGGGCGGGAACAGCAAGCACCCACAGTGAGTCATATCTCCTCAAAACGCCAGTCACAGCTGCTGAACCTAATTGGAAAGAAATACATGATAAACTGTTACATTGATGGTGTAGCCACACAGGCATTGTGGGATACCGGGTCGCAGGTCTGCCTAATCAGTGAAGAATGGAGGAGAAAACATCTCCCACACACCAAGGTGAGAAGCACAGAAGAGATCCTTGGCCCTGGCACCCTGACTGGTAAAGCAGCAAACCAGACAACCATTCCTTTCTCTGGATGGGTGGAAGTGACTGTCCAGTTAGCACCGAATAGCACCACTCAGACTCCACCAATGGAACTCACTGTGCCAATACTAGTAACCACACACCAGGGCACCGCAGAAGAACCGATCATCGGTTACAATGTAATTGAACACCTGTTAGAGTCTGGAGCTGGACAGCCATCAAGTGTAATCACAAAGGCACTAAGCATTGCGTTCGCGGTTGACTACAAGAAGGCTGAAGTCCTCGTGAAGCTGATAAACAGCCAAGATGATATGGAAGGTGAGGGGATGGTTAAAGTGGGCCGAGAAAGCATGACTATTCCGGCGGGCCAGACAAAGATTGTTAAGTGTGGTGTTAGAGCAGGGCCCCTCCAAGCAGACCAGAACGTCCTCTTTGAGCCTAATGTGAACCCAAAGTGGCCAGAGGGCCTGAAGGTGGATGAAAACATTGTATGTTTACAGAAGGGAACCTGGTCACGCATCGCTGTCCCAGTGACTAACGTCACAGCTCATGACATCACACTGCCGCCACGGACTCCCCTGGGGCAGACCCAAAGAACTAGAGCCATCTACCCTGCCGCCGTGAAGCCGTTGGATGTGGATGGGACTAGTACAGTGAACCCAGTCATCCCAGGGACCTCCACAACAGGTACAGAACGAAGACCTGTGATTAGAGACACAACAAAGCTGAAAGGGCCAGGTGATGTCAAGACGGAACACCAGGAGGAAGATCTATGGGACCCGCCTGTCCCTCTGAACCACCTGACACCTGAACAACAACTGCAGGTGAGAGAGCTACTGCGGGAGGAGAGTAGTGTGTTCGCACGCGATGACCATGATGTGGGGACTATTCCATCACTCCAGCTCAAGATCCGCCTGAGTGACACCACACCGGTGAAGCGGACATACACATCAGTCCCAAAGCCTCTTCATAAAGAAGTGAAGGAATACCTCGAGGATTTACTGAACAGAGGCTGGATAACTAAGTCAAAATCACCCTACTCAAGCCCAATCGTGTGTGTGCGGAAAAAGGATGGGAGCCTCCGCCTCTGCTGTGACTACCGTGAGTTGAACAAGAGGTCCATCCCAGACCGCCATCCAATACCACGCATCCAGGATATGCTCGACAGCCTGAAGGGGAGTGCCTGGTTTTCTGTCTTGGATCAGGGGAAGGCATATCACCAGGGGTTTCTTGAGGAGTCCAGCCGTCCACTGACTGCATTCATCACCCCGTGGGGATTATATGAATGGGTGAGAATTCCCTTCGGACTGTCCTCAGCACCAGCAGAGTTCCAGAGGTCCATGGAGGAATGTTTGATTGGGCTGAGGGACAACATTTGTCAGCCGTATTTAGATGACAACCTGGTCCACTCAACCACATTCGACGAACACCTCCAGCACCTGAGAAGAGTACTGCACCGCTACAGAAGCCATGGAATCAAGCTGACGGCAAGAAAATGTGAACTCTTCAAAAACCAAGTAAGGTTCCTGGGAAGGCTTGTGACCAAGGATGGATACACAATGGACCCCGCTGATGTGGCCCCGGTCCAGGCACTGAAGGAGAGAGAACCTACGACCATCGGAGAGCTCAGGAAGATGCTGGGATTCATCTCGTATTACCGGCCCTACATACCTAACTTCTCCCGAATCGCAAGGCCTCTCTATGACCTCCTCACCCCAGAGAAGACAGCAGCGGGGAAGCTCAAACAAAAGAGAAAGGACAAGGGGAGGAAGGGCTCCCGAGACCATCTGCCCTCCTCTCACCCAGTTAAGTGGACAGCTGAACACCAACAGGTCCTCTGTCAGTTGATTGAATTCCTCATCCAGCCACCAGTGTTGGGCTACCCAGACTTTGAACAGCCCTTTATCCTTCACTGCGACGCGTCACGAGAGGGCCTCGGGGCAGTATTGTATCAAAGACAGTCACAGGGTGGGCTGGCAGTCATCGCGTATGGGTCTAGGACACTGACAACTCCTGAGAAGAACTACCATCTCCACTCAGGGAAGTTGGAGTTCCTCGCGATGAAATGGGCCATATGTGAGAGATTTAGAGATTACCTCTACCACGCTCCATCATTCACTGTCTACACAGACAATAATCCCCTCACCTATGTGCTCACGACAGCCAAACTGAATGCGACCACCCACAGGTGGGTAGCAGAGTTAGCCGATTTCCAGTTCTCTATCAAGTACCGGCCTGGACGAGCCAATGGGGACGCAGATGGCCTCTCACGCATGCCGATGGAGCAGTACATGCAGACCTGTTCACAAGAAGTACACCCCGAGGTCATGAACAGTGTGACCCAGGCGCTGTCAGTACAGCTGGAGAGAGCTGAGCCTTGGATGTGTCCGGTAACCATAGCCACAGCACTAGCCGAGTTTGAGAAGGAACATACATCACCTGTGGCAGAGATACCCAGTCAGACGGTGAGAGACGCCCAGAGGGAGGATGCTGTCATTGGAGAGGTGCTGAAGTACATAACCTCCAATCAGTGGCCTCGGGGAAAAACACAGTGTGCGAGCAGGGGTGTTGCGACACTCATGAGAGAGAAGCATCGGCTGTGCCTTGATGATGATGGCATCCTGCGCCGGAAAACAGCTACCCGAACTCAGCTAGTCCTGCCGAAAAAGTTCCATGAGCTGGTATATAAAGAACTGCACAGAGACCTGGGCCATCTAGGCGTGGAGAGGGTGTTGCACCTGTTGAGGGACCGTTTCTATTGGCCTCACATGCAGAAAGATGTGGAACATTACATCACACAGGTGTGTAGCTGCCTGAAGACCAAGCGCCCCAACAAACCAACCAGAGCCCCTCTCACCAACATCGTGACCACACACCCATTTGAGATGGTCTCCATTGACTTCTTACACTTAGAGAAGTGTAAGGGAGGGTACGAGTATATACTGGTGGTTATGGACCACTTTACCCGTTTTGTTCAAGCCTATGCATGCAGAAACAAAGCTGCCAAGACCGCCGCAGAGAAGGTATTCGGGGACTTTGTGCTGAGATTTGGTTTCCCGGCGACGCTGCACCATGACCAAGGGAAGGAGTTTGACAATAAGCTCTTCGCCAAGCTGCAGGAGTACAGTGGAGTCAGGGGTTCTCACACAACACCGTATCACCCGCAAGGAAATGGTCAGGTCGAGCGTTTCAACAGAACGGTTCTGGCGATGCTGAGAAACCTGCCAGCGGTTGCGAAAACGGATTGGAAAGCGTCACTCCCAAAGGTGATACATGCATACAACTGCACCCGAAATGAAGCGACCGGATTTGCACCTTACTATCTGTTGTTCGGCAGAAATCCAAGACTTCCCATTGACCTGATGTTTGGCCTTAGAGCAAAGGACCAGGCACTATCCCCTCAAGAATATGCAGAGAAGTGGAAGGCCCGCATGAATGACGCCTATCGCCTAGCATCAGAGACAGCACGGAAGGAGGGGGCCAGAAACAAAACACTATACGACAAAAAGGCCCACGGGACAGAGCTGTATCCCGGATGCAGGGTTCTCATCCGCAACCTGAACGAGAAAGGAGGACCGGGGAAATTAAGACCATTCTGGGAGGACCAGGTGCATGTAGTAACACAGAGGAAGCACGCCGACAGCCCTGTGTATGAGCTGAAGCCGGAGAATGGAAAAGGACGAACCAGAATCATGCATAGGAACCTTCTTCTGCCATGCGACTTCCTGCCGGTGGAACCAAGAGAAGAGGACTTACCTGTGAAACCTAGACGGGAGAGAAAGAAGACAGACAGACAAATGCAGTGGAACCAGGAACAGGACAGTGACTCAGATGATGAGGATAACTGGAGATGCATCGTGGGACGACCAACAGTCAGAGCCAGTGAGCGGATCCAGAGTCAGCTGAGCCCAGATGCCTTGGAGTTCTATCCGGAGGAAAGAGACGGTCAAGATGAAGAGGATTTTGCGGAGCAGCCTGCAACAATAGAGGACAATGGGACAGTGTCAGAGAATGGCGAGACATCTGGAGCTGAAGAAGAGGATGAGCCCGATGACGACAAGAGCCTGGAAGATGCCTTGCAGCCTCCACCAGAAGATGCCTTGCAGCCTCCTCCAGGGGAAGCTGTGCAGCCTGCCAGAGAAAAAGCATATCCTTTGAGAAATAGAAAACCTACACCAGTGTTTACTTATCACAGACTAGGGCAGCCTAGTGTGTCTGGTAGATAAGCAAATCAGACAACTCAGTATAAATAAATAAATGGAAAAAAAAAAAAACTTTTGACATGTTACAATTGTTATAGCTATGTGATTTTAGTTGTCCTGTGATCACCAGACACAGAGTTACTGTAGCATTGGGGTTTTAGAACACACCTGTTACCACCAGGGATATTACTATTACAAAGTTATTTGCTTTTAGTCAGATACTATAGCTCCCCGGCCTCAAGACGGACGAAGCAGTGGATTCAAGTGCACATTATTTACTGCAAACATATACCATTAATAGGAGACGTGTGTTATATGTTATGACTGATTACAGTACAGTATCCAGATTGACTCCTGCTTAGTAATAACCTATCTTGTCAATGAAAAGTTATGCAATGTGGACTGGTAGATTTGTTATGTCGGGACGCCATTATCTTTTTGAGGGGAGAGTGTGGGGTACTTGGGATTTAGTAGCCCCCCATCTATTTTTTATTTTATATACTTACCTTCATTGACCACTCACTAATAGTAAAGAGGAGAATTGTCTGCTGTGTTGTTGTGATAGCCGGTTCTCGCCACAGGAGGGCACTGCAGGTTAATTGCTTCTAGCCTGTGTGACGTAGTGCTGGCTCTCGCCGTGCACTCTGGGACATAGAGTCGTCAGATGAGTGTTGCCGTTCGTATAGTGAGCCATGCTCTGAAAACGTGTCCTCTGTAATGTCTATTTGACAGATGGAGTAAAACAACAAAAACACCAGCCCTTGTAAGTGTCATTCTTATCAAGTGTGCTACACTAAGCAACGTTCAGTATATGTTAGCATTAGCTGCTAGTGTGAGACTGCCGTGTGACATGGATGGGCTTAAACCACCGCAAACGTTATGTCTGGACTCAAGCAACCTTTCGAGGACATGGAAGACCTGGAGGGACGAGTTTGCTCTGTATGTGGATTTAGCCATGGCTGACGCCGATGACAAACAGAAGGTGATACTGTTCAGCTATCTTGTCGGGGAGAGCGGCAGGGAACTTATGGACACGTTACTGGGCGACACACCGAAGGATGCATGGACGTTAGATGACGTTATCGAGAAGTTTGGTGATCACTGCGACCCCAGCGTTAACGAGACTGTGGAACGTTATCGTTTTTTTTTACAAAAAACCAGGGCACCAGTGAAAATATAGACCATTATGTCATGGAACTGAGAGTGTTGGCAAGAACATGCAACTTTGGGACAGTGAGAGACTCGCTCATTCGGGATCGGATTGTGTGTGGAGGTAACAACACAATCGTAAGAGAAAGACTGCTCCGAGAGAAAAACTTGACACTGGACACATCTTTGCAGCTGTGCAGAGCCGCTGAGCTCTCAAAGGACAATGTGAAAACCATCTCGGGATCGATGGTGGAAGAGGTACATGCAGTGCAAGGAGCACAGTATCGGAAACAGACGAGCAACACTGTGGAGTGCAGATATTGTGGAAAAACGCATGAAAAAAGTAAACAAAAGTGCCCAGCGTTTGGGAAGAAGTGCACAAAGTGTGGAAGAGAGAACCACTTTGCAGCAAAATGCAGAGTAAAACCGGAACTAAGGAAAAATAAATATGTGAGTAAAATAACAACTGAATCTGAGAGTGATGAATATGAAGATATTATCACCTGTGTAAAAGAAACTGAGAAAATGAAGAAAACTCAGCTTCTCTATGCTGGCATGCTTCTAGGCAAGGACATGATCAAATTCCAAATAGACTGTGGTGCCAGTTGCAATATAATCCCAATTAACCTGCTGAATCCAGATGCCAAATTAGAACACACGAAGAGTGTACTAGTAATGTACAATAAAACCAAATTCAAACCACTGGGAAAATGTAAAGTGAAAATAAGAAACCCGAGAAACAACAAGCTATATCGCTTAGAGTTCCAGGTGGTGAATGCAGCTGGTACAGTGCCTCTGCTGGGTAGGAGAGCCAGTGAGGCCATGAAATTGATAAAAGTGCAATATGAAAACATCATGACAATAGACAGTATTGTCACAACAGAAACAACAACAGGACAGTGGATAATGGGACAAATTAAAGATGAGTATGCTGATGTGTTCATTGGCGATGGCTGCCTCGAGGGAAAATACAAAATAGAGGTGGACAGCACAGTGAAACCAGTACAGCTGCCAAAGAGGCGGGTCCCAGTCGCCATGATGAAACCACTGAAGTACGAGCTACAGGACCTACAGCAAATAGGGATCATAACACCTGTGGAATGCAGTACAGATTGGATCAGTGCAATGGTGGTGGTACAGAAACCAAGTGGGAAACCAAGAGTGTGTATTGATCCCAAGCCTTTGAACAAAGCTCTAAAGCGCAGTCACTTCCCACTGCCAACCATTGAGGACATTTTACCGGACTTGTCAAAAGCAAAAGTGTTCACAGTGTGTGATGTCAAGAGTGGATTCTGGCATGTGCAGCTGGAGGAGGAGTCCAGCTATTTAACAACATTTGCCACTCCATTCGGACGTTACAGGTGGCTGAGGATGCCAATGGGGATAAGTCCGGCCCCAGAAATCTTTCAGAGAAAGCTCACACAAGCGCTGGATGGTGTACCGGGCTTGTACATCATAGCTGACGATGTACTGATCACAGGCCAAGGGGAAACACAGGAGGAAGCTGAGCGTGACCATGATGGAAAACTGAGACTGTTTCTTGAAAGATGCAGACAAAAGAACATCAAGCTGAACAAAGACAAATTCAAGCTGAGACAAAAGGAGACCACATACATTGGACACCGCCTGACGGCTGATGGACTCAGGGCGGATCCAGAGAAAGTGCTTGCCGTTGAGAAGATGCCGGCACCGACTGATGTGAAAGGAGTGCAAAGGCTGCTAGGTATGGTAAATTATCTAGCCAAGTTTTGTCCCCACCTCTCAGACCAGTGCATAGTGTTGAGAGATTTGACACACAAAAACAGGGAGTGGAACTGGACAGCACAGCACGAGGAGGCTTTCCTCAAATTGAAAGAGACTATAGCAAAGGTCCCAGTACTGAAATATTACAACCCAGATGAGGAACTCACAGTGCAGTGTGACGCTTCAGACACAGGTTTAGGCGCAGCGCTCATGCAGATGGGTAAGCCAATAGCATTTGCAAGCAGAGCACTCACTCAAACAGAGCGTGGGTATGCACAAATAGAAAAGGAGTTCTTAGCAATGGTTTTTAGCATGGAAAGATTTCACCAGTACACATACGGCCGAAAAGTGACGGTGCAAAGTGATCACAAGCCGTTGGAAACAATAGTGAGAAAACCTCTACTAATTGCACCCAAAAGGCTGCAGGGAATGATGCTGCGCATACAAAAGTATGATCTAGGTGTAGTATATGTGCCAGGTAGAGACATGCTGCTAGCAGACACTCTGAGCAGAGCTTATCTTCCTGAGAGTGCACCGGATGCAGAACTAGAGACTGTCAACATGGCACAACACTTACCTATCGCAGCAGACAGGCTACATGATATATGATCTGCCACAAAAGAGGATGAAACACTGCAGCTTCTCATCAAAATGATGCAGCAAGGATGGCCTGACGATAAGTCAAAAACACCAAGGGAAATCAAGCCCTACTTCTCATTCCAAGAGGAGTTAAGCCACCAAGATGGAATAGTGTTCAGGAGTGAGCGCGCTGTCATCCCTGATGCATTGAGGAAAGACATCACTTGCCGCCTACACGCATCACATCTGGGTGTGGAAGGATGCCTACGGAGGGCTAGGGAGTGTGTCTATTGGCAGGGCATGAACGACCAAATAAAATCATATATAGCAAAGTGTGACATCTGCAGATCAATGGACATTAAACAACAAAAATAAACACTAATGTCACATGATGTGCCAAGCAGGCCGTGGGCAAAGGTGGGCACGGATCTGTTCATGTTTGAAAACAAAGACTACCTCATAATTGTTGATTTTTTCTCAAATTTTTGGGAAATAGATTACCTGGCAGATACCAAGTCAACCACAGTGATACGGAAGCTGAAAGCTAGTTTGCCCGCCAAGGTATCCCAGATATTGTAATCTCGGACAATGGCCCACAGTATTCGTCACAAGAATTCCAGTAGTTCAGTCGACTGTGGGGATTTCAACATAAAACCTCATCACCAGGTTACCCGCAAAGCAACGGCAAAGCTGAGTCAGCTGTTAAGACAGCAAAAAGACTCTTGCTCAAAGCCAAGGCTGCTGGACGGGATCCTTATCTCGCCCTTCTGGACCACCGCAACACACCATCACAGGGTACTGATACCACACCAGCACAGCGGCTGCTCAGTCGCCGTACCAAAACACTACTGCCAACCAAGGCAAGCCTGTTACAGCCGAAAGTTGTGCAGGTGAAACAGGATTTACAAAATAACCAACAACGGCAGAGGGCATACTACGACAGGTCGGCTAAAGACTTGGACACGCTTGCCCCAGGTGAATGTGTGAGAGTTCAGCCTCTCGCACCCCACACTGGCTGGAGAGTGGGCAAGGTGCTGAGGCCGGTCGATAGGAGATCCTATGAGGTCCAGCTGCACACGGGTGGTGTCATCAGGAGAAATCGCAGACACCTCAGGCATGCACCAGGGGCAATCTTCACTGACACTATGGACATGGAGATCAGCAGCCCCAGTCAGCCAGAGAGTGTTGAACCCGGACATTCAGAGAGTGTTCCTTCTCGCAGTGTCTTATCAGGAAACAAAACCAAGGACACTGGTGACAGGGCCAACCCTGTTACCACCAGATCAGGCCGCTCTGTTGTGCAGCCGCAGCGATACAAAGACTTTGTGACCTCACATAGATGAATGGATCTGTAGCACTAATGGACTTTGGGGGGGGCATGAATGAAAAAGAAAAAAAAAGTGAATCACAAATGTTGTGCAAATGTATTAAAGGTTCTAAAAAAAAAGAAAAAACTGAAAAGAGAAAGGATGTAACAATAGGAACTATTGTTAGGAACCATTGTTTAGTTCCTTGTTTACACAGGGGTCGTTTAGGTTGTTGCACCTGGAATAACGGACCGAGCATGATGCATAACCTTACGTGCCGAAGTTATTATTAAAGTTTATAGCCCCGTGGGGTTGAAACGAGTTGTAACGTCTCATTAGTAGAAGGTAACAACACACTTTAACATGGAAGTCTGCGAAGAATAGTAGTGCATCCTTCGAAAAGAGGGAAAAGAAGGCCGCATTTGTGGGCTGCATCTGACGGAGCCGGCGAATTGGGACAGCCTTCGCGCAGCGCTATGACGTAATCGGCCGAAGAATGCACCCTCCACCCTCCGAAGGATGCAGACCCTGAATTGGGACACAGCATGAGACGATCCGAGAAGGAGCCCGAGAAACCACGGGGCATGTGTACCAAGGGGGGGCAATCAGGGAGATTGGGCGCAGGTGCATAAGACAGCACAGGAACCGTACAGCCAATTGGAGAAAGGGGCTTGACATTGGGCACAGGTGCGCAGGAACTGTACAGCCAATCAGAGAAAGGGGAGGGAGATTGAGCACAGGTGCGCCGAAACACCAATTAGGGGATGGGGACGGGCGAGCCCCGACGACCCAGACGACACACTCATGACAATTTCATACTGGGGAATGGTTTTTACACTACATTACTTTACTGCACTACTTTACCCAATCCATTAGATTGGCTGAATCTTTGGAGTGTTTTAAGTGGCTTCTAAAAACCCACCTTTTCAGGCAAGCCTTTTTATAGATTCCCACCCCTGACGTCTGTTTTGTTTAATTTTTTATCTTGTCTGTTACTCCCGATGCCATGTTTTTATATTCATTCAATTTATTTGATGTATTTATTCGTATTTTGTGTATGGATGGTAAAGCACTTTCTGTGTGTTTTTAAAAGTGTTATATAAATAAAATTTTGCTTGCTTACATAACCTGTACCAGTGATATAATTTGCCTTGGAATATATTTTATTGAATTTGTTTGTAAGAGCCAAAGCAGGGACGTTTCTAGGCATAGGCAACCTAGATGGTCGCCTAGGGCACCACCTGCAAATATATATATATATATATATATATATATATATATATATATATATATATATATACACTACACTCACCTCTTCAGACTTGCTTTCATATGTGATTTATGTTGTGTTGCAGGTTTTTGGTGTGTTGCTTTTAAGTTTAACTTATTTATATAAGGTGTCTTTGAGTACGATGAAAAGCACTATATAAATAAAATGTATTATATTATATATTTATATATATATTGGGACAGGATGAGGAAAAACACAGGAGACGAAGGCGAGTTTGATGTTTATTCCTCAACTCCAAAAACCAACTGCAGCAGGAACAACCCTGCACCGGCGAGCCCGGGAACGTAAACCACGCCCCCAGCTCACAGTCCTGCTGGGTGAGAGGCATGGCCCCTAGTGTCCGCCACGCAGCCCCCCCGAACACCCAGAAGGGACTCCTGGAAAGAAAATTAGTGTCTCACTGGAGGCTTAAGCAGCCTGCCATAACGGCTGCGCCGTCCCTCAGCCGAAACAGTAGGTGAAACACAGTCAAAGCCGGCTGAGAAGCAGAACGCTGAATCCGTGAAGACACTGCCGGGGTCCTGGAAGGCGGACGACCCCGACGGGGAACCTGGGCCGGAAACACAACTTCGCCTGCCACCCTGTGCGCCGGTTTAAGCCTATCAAGCATGACACGCTCCCTACGCCCACCCATATCTAACACAAAACCCTTAGGACCCGTCTCAAGAACCCGAAATGGGCCATCGTATGGGGGTTGGAGGGGATAACGGTGAGCATCATGCAGTACAAAAACAAAACGAGCCGACATGAGCTCCGCAGGCACGAACGACCGCGGAAAACAGTGGTGAACGGGGCCTGTCAGACAAAAAAGGATAAACGGCCGAACGGGGTCGAGGAGCGGAATTCCCAGGCAAAAATTCCCCAGGGACGCGAAGCGGCTGACTGAGCACCAGCTCAGCGGGTGAAGCGTCGAGGTCCTCCTTAGGAGCCGAACGCAACCCGAGCATAACCCAAGGTAAACGATCCACCCAGTTACCATCCGAGAGCGCAGCGCACAGCGCTGCCTTGAGCGACCGGTGAAAACGTTCACACAAGCCGTTAGCCTGAGGGTGATACGTGTGCAGGGTGATACGCGGTAGTGCGGTGGCACTACCGCGTATCACCCTGCACACCCAAGGATCGCGCAAGTGCCGACCAGAGCTCTGACACGAACTGGGGGCCCCTGTCTGAGGTGATATCTGACGGAGTGCCGAAACGGGCGACCCAGGAGGAAAGAATAGCGCGTGCAACATCCGAGGATGTTGTGGAGGACAGAGGGACAGCCTCTGGCCACCTGGTGGTCCGATCTACCATTGTGAGCAGGTGCGTAAAACCCTTTGAAGAGGGTAGAGGGCCCACCAGGTCCACATGCACGTGGTCGAAATGTCTGGCCGGGATCGGAAACAGTTCGAGGGGCGATTTAGTGTGCTGGTGGACCTTAGCGCGCTGGCACGCTACACATGCAGCTGCCCACCCCTTGACGTCCTTGCGGAGGCCAGGACAAACGAACTTGGAACCGACCAACTTCACCGACGTCCGAACTCCAGGGTGCGAGAGGGAGTGAATCGAATCGAAAACGCGACGGCGCCAGGCCACTGGAACAACGGGAGAGACATCGGAGAGGAGGGCAGGACTGCCTTCCTGCATCACAGCGTCCTCTAGCTTGAGACCGGTACGCGTTGACCTAAGGGCAAGGACGTCCGGGTCGCTGGGCTGGTCGGCAGCCATAGCGGAGAAATCCACACCGAGGTGCACAGGACACACAAGCACCCGCGACAGACAACCAGCAACAGGGTTGGACTTCCCGGCCACATGCTGAATGTCCGTTGTGAACTCGGAGATCGCCGCTAGGTGGCGCTGCTGACGAGCAGACCACGGCTCAGTCACCTTGGACATGGCGAAAGTCAGCGGTTTATGATCCACATAAGCCGTGAATGGGCGACCCTCCAGCAGGAAGCGGAAATGCCGGGTTGCAAGGTGCACTGCCAGCAACTCCCGGTCAAAAACGTTGTACTTGCGCTCGCTATCTCGCTGTTTGCGGCTAAAAATGCGAGTGGCTGCCACGCATTCGCCACACGCTGTTCAACCACAGCCCCCACGGCTATGTCAGACGCATCGGTTGTTAAAGCTATGGACGCCGTGGGTGTGGGATGGGCGAGGAGGGCAGCGTTAGCCAGGGCGCACTTAGCTCCGTCAAAGGCCTGGACCTGTTCGGGAGTCCAGTCGACAGGGTCGTTAGCCTGCTTAAGCCGCAGGGCTTCGTAAAGTGGCTGAAGGAGGCGGGCAGCGCGAGGGAGGAAACGGTTATAGAAATTCACCATGCCTAAGAATTCCTGCAATGCCTTAACAGAGACTGGGCGGGGAAATTCCGCCACCGCTTGCACCTTAGAAGGCAACGGGACCGCGCCTTGCGGCGAAATGCGGTGACCCAAGAAGTCAATCACCGGCAGTCCAAACTGACACTTGGCCGGGTTGACTATCAGGCCGTGTTCGTCCAGACGACGGAAAACCTGTTTCAGGTGCGCCAGGTGCTCTTCAGCTGACGGACTGGCCACTAATATGTCGTCGAGATAAACGAACACGAAAGCAAGGTCACGCAACACCGAGTCCATCAGCCTCTGAAAGGTTTGCGCTGCCCCCTTCAAGCCAAAAGGCATGCGCATGAACTCAAAAAGCCCAAACGGGATGATCACTGCGGTCTTGGGCACGTCCTCTGCGCGCACGGGAAGCTGATGATAGCCGCGCACCAGGTCCACCTTAGAGAAAATAGTGGTACCTGCCAGGCGTATGGAAAAGTCCTGTATGTGTGGGATGGGATAGCGGTCATTGGCGGTGACGTTGTTCAGGCGGCGAAAATCGCCGCAAGGCCGCCACGACCCATCCGCCTTGGGCACCATGTGAAGCGGCGAGGCCCACGGGCTGTTGGAAGGCCTCACTATACCCAGACGCTCCATGATGGCGAGCTCCTCCTCAGCTGTAGGCAATTTTACCGCGTCGAGGCGCCGCGCGCGCGCAAAAACTGGCGGTCCCACCGTGGGAATGAAATGTTCTACCCCGTGTTTAGTAACCGCGGTGGAAAAGGCAGGTGTAGTCACCGATGGAAAATCCGCCAGCAAACGCTGAAAAACATCCCCTAATGCTAAAAAGTTAGCGTGTGTTAACGGCCCGGCTCCCCCTGTCTCGCACGGAACAGTGGCGAAAGACACAGCATCAATTAAACGGCGGTTTGCAACATCAACCAGCAGACCATTAGCACACAGAAACTCTGCGCCGATAATAGGAACAGTAATGACGGCCACTACAAGTCCCACTCAAAATGGCGCCCGTGGAAGCAAACAGTCACCAACCTTGTGCCAAACGTAGCAATGGACGAACCGTTAGCTGCACTTAACTGTGGGCCGCCGCCTTCGGCCGACCTGTCTGTCTTAGCAGGAGGGAGTAGACTCCTTTGCGAGCCTGAGTCCACCAGAAACCGTCTCCCTGACATCGTGTCCTTAATGAAGAGCAGCTCACTACGTCCGCCAGTGCCCACAGCTGCTACTGAGCGCTGGCCCTGGAGTTTCCCGGCGCCTCAAACGTGCACGGAGGGACACAGCGCCTCGCCTTGCCGCCGAACCGCTGGTGGAAGAAACAAAGGCCGCTCCCGCGCCTTTCCGGGCAGTCACTCCAGCCACCACTGCCGGGTCCGCGTACTCCGACGCCGGCTGCAGAGGCTCCGATGCCACACTCTGCACAGAGAACCGTCTGGTAGCTAGCAGGACCCGATCGGCCTCCTCAGCCAAACCTTGGCAGTCACCAGCGGCCAGACACGGGGAGTTAGCCAAAGCCGCGCGCACAGGAGACGGAAGCTGGCGCAGGAAAACGTGCGGGAAAAGGAACCCACCTTCGTCCGAGCCTAGCAGCGACAGCATATTGTCCATGAGATCCACAGCCGTCCCGTCACCCAAACCGGATAGGGAAAGGATTCTATCTGCCCTCTCTGCGGCAGATAGGCTGTACCTCCGGAGCAGAAGATGTTTGAGGGCGACGTATTTATCGTGTTGCGGAGGGGCGCGCAACAGCTGCATGGCCCGGCGTGTGGACTGCTGGTCCAGCGCAGCGACGACCAAATAGTATCTGGAGTCGTCCGCGGAGATTCCACGCAGGTGGAACAGCGCCTCGACATGCTGGAACCACGAGGCCGGGTCGCTCTGCCAGAACTCCGGGAGCTTCACAGCCGCGGCGAGAACGGCCGGCTGTAAGAGTTGGGGCGGCGTGGCCGAAGTGGATTCACACTACTCTTCTGCTCCAAACATGTTCAATTCGGGGTCATCAATGTGGCAGGATGAGGAAAAACACAGGAGACGAAGGCGAGTTTGATGTTTATTCCTCAACTCCAAAAACCAACTGCAGCAGGAACAACCCTACACCGGCGAGCCCGGGAACGTAAACCACGCCCCCAGCTCACAGTCCTGCTGGGTGAGAGGCATAGCCCCTAGTGTCCGCCACAATATATATATATATGTAGCCGGGTGGTAAATCTGTTAAATATGTTAAATGATTTTCCACTTAAATTTAGTATAGTTTAACTGTTAATATATGTAATTGTTACACTGTCAAGCCATGTAAAATGTCATTTGATGTAGTTAAATTGTGAAGCAGATTGTGAGTGTATTTTTATAGTTTTGGTTGTCATTGCATGTTTTGACCAGTAAGTGGCAGTGTTGCGGACTTTTATTGTAACTCCGTGCAAGTTATCCAAGTGCATCTTGGGTATGCTTTCTTTTTTTTCTTGTGTGGAGCACCTGAAGATTGCGGTGTGACGGTGCTCTGACTCCGCAGTAAATAAGGGTAAATATCTTGTGAAATATACCTGTAACATTATTCCAAACAATATTGTATGTCGGTAATTTGACAAGATGGTTTGATTTAGACGCTACTGGAGTTGATGTTCGGTGATTTTGGGCGTGAGCCGTCGACCACTGTTCGCCATTGCAGGCATGACAAGGTAATGTTGGCGTGAATAAAGCCACACCATGCCATTGTATTTGGGATGTAAAGGTTTTATATGCATTTTAATTCTGTTTAAAGGTAACTGACAGAGTGAGAAGTTGCGCGATCTTCAGGAAGTTCCACATGTCTTTGTTAAACCCTGTTTAACATACATAGTCCACTGCCGTATTTTGCACCGTATGTTGTATGTTGCATTTATTATTTTCCTTTTAAAATCTTTTCTGTTAAACTTGCCACATCTGTGAACATTTATGAGCTGTTTGCTCGAAAGACACAGAAATTTATGCACTCAGTAAAACGATCTGCATTCGAAGGTTCAAACAATAAAATTAAAGCTACAAGAACCCCGGAAGTAATTGTGTCCTGTGTGGTATCTAATTCCACGGGCTACATATATATATATATATATATATATATATATATATATATATATATATATATAGAGAGAGAGAGAGAGAGAGAGAGAGAGAGAGAGAGAGAGAGAGAGAGAGAGAGAGAGAGAGATTGAGGGCAATTAAATCTATATGTATATTTAATGATTCTTCTTCTTCTTATTATTTCGGCTTGTTCCCCATTTCTCAGGGGTCGCCACAGCGGATTTGTTAGCTTCCATCGGTACCGGTGAGGGCACAGCACCGATGGTGGTCTTGTCAATCCGCATGATCAATCCATCCGGAGGTGTGCCTGATAGATGATGGCAATTTGCCATCATCTATCAGGCACACCTCCGGTAATCAGGCAGCCCTCTACAAGAAGCCTGCCAGAACGCCTGTCTGTGCTTCGGCATACCGAACCCTGCGGACTCTCCCTCCGCGACTTCCATTGCTCCCCGCATCTCCCTCGCCCCCAGCGACCTTCACGTTTTCCGCCGGACCTCTCCAGCGATCCCCCTCCGTGTCTCTCTACCTGGACCCCTTCTATTCGGACTTGACTTCCTGGATCTCTGACCCGGACTTGTTTGGACAACCCCTTGCTCTACGGATTCGGACTTTGGTAGCTGAAGTAATACTTGGGGTAGTATTGGTAGAGGATACCATACCTACCTGTATTGGAAGTCATTCATTGTAGTTCCAGTGGATATACATAGCATTACATCAATACAGTAGCCAGGGGCACATCGTCTCAACAATGCTCACCTGAGACTCACCTGTTATTATTCGCTGTAGCAGTGTTGTTTGTTTTTCTTCCCTGCATTAAATCGCCCTTCGGGTTATCCCAGTGCTCTGTTGTCTGTCTGTCCTTTTGGGTTTCGCTACACTGGCCTCTGGCCTTCATTCATGATACGTAACAATGACAAAGAAATACCTGGAGATTGAAATCAACAGGATGTGGGGAATGAAGACTGAAACAACACCAGTGGTCATTGCCGCTCTAGGACTCATTAAGAAGGGAATGGAAAAGTTCACCAACTGTATCCCAGGAAACATCAACATCAGTGCAGTCCAGAAGATTGCCCTACTCAAAACAGCCCACATATTATGACGAGTACTGTCAATCAAGTGACATCTGCGCTATAGTGCCTCAGGTCCATAGTTTGGACCTGGCTCTACAGGATGTAAAACAGGAAACGAGAAAGAAATAATAATAATACATTTTATTTGTGGGCGCCTTTCAGAACACTCAATGACACCTTACAGAACACATTAAAAAGAACAAGAAGCACTGTATCAGACAATATAAAATCAAAACAAAGCAGGGTGGACAATAAAAAGTTAATACAACAGATAAGTATAAAATCATCATCTGCACAAAACTCAATGAAGAGTGTATTAGACTGAATATGCCAGTTTGAAAAGGTACGTTTTGAGATGGGATTTGAAGGTTGAAAGAGAGTCAATGTTGCGAATGTCTTGTGGGAGAGAATTCCAGAGGCAGGGGGCAGAACGACTGAAGGCTCTAGTCCCCATGGTCGATGGTGTAGTGAGTTGGAGAGCAGAAGAGGATCTGAGAGTGCGGGGGGGCGTGTGGATATGAAGGAGTTTGGAAAGATATGAAGGAGCTAGGTTATTAAGGGTCTTAAAGATGAGGAGCAGGATCTTGAAGTCAATGCGGTATTTAACAGGGAGCCAATGGAGTTGCTGAAGAACAGGAGTGATATGATCTGTGGAAGGAGTTCTGGTAATGATATGGGCAGCTGAATTCTGGACCAATTGAAGCGTATGAAGACACTTGAGTGGAAGACCAAAGAGGATAGAAGGTGACGATAGAGGAAGGTGAAGATAGAAGGTGCCTATTATAATGGGAGTAGAGGTGAATTGTGAAGGGGAAAGGGGGAGGGCGCTACCAAGAGCTTGGAATGAAGAAGAGGAGCATGACTTTGCCTCAATCTTACACCAGCTGCTTTGAGGTGAGGTGAACCAGAGCATGATCTTGTGGGCTTTAGCAGCCCAATAGTAGCCTATGATGCTGTGCAATCCAAGTCTTCACAGGGACCTGTCCCTCTGCAGTAATGTTCTCCCAGCTCTTGGATATTTATCAGCCCAGATGAATGAAGAAATTATACTGTGGATAGTGGTAAAAGAGGATCTGGGCAAGAAGATAGGTAGACACTGAAACATGTATCAATATCAAGGTAATATGTTGATTTTTACTGTCTGCACTCTTCCCGCCAGGGAGAGTGGTAAACGACTCCACCTCTGTAAGTTGGCCTTGACTGTGGTTGTGAGGGTAGTCAAGCTTCTCTCCCGTAATGTGCAAATGGATTGTGTGGTTTGAATACCTAAATATATTTAAATCCTGCATTAGACAGCCTGAAGGGTAGAGATGATAAAGATATCTATGTAGCCAATGGTTGACAGGAAAACACTCACTTTTTTGGATATTTAATTTGTATCTTTAAATCACACCGAAAGATTTCAAAATTGAAATAATATGAGGGATACTAATTAAAGGAGTGCTCACATACAAAAGGATATTTTTTTATATTTTTTAATTATTTATTTAACGGCACACAATATGTTGTCTCCTTTTTTGTTTACCTTTTTTTGCACACCTGCTGTTGCACTTTTACTTATTTCGTGTTGTAAAATTAAAAAGTATTATTTCCCCTGAAGATGGCACTTTTTTGGGTGGGGGATTGGAGCGCTCGCTTTTAGGGTGCCAGAATGGCCAGAAACGCCACTCAGTCAAATTGTGTGTGCACATGAAATGCTGTTATTTCAATAAATCCAATAACACTAATTAAAGCCAATCTTCTTGTTCTGTCTTTGGGCAAAGCAACGTTCTTCCTGTGTGAGCTTGGTAGCCCTTATGTGTTATAATACAATATTCCTGAACAGTCTCGGCTGACAGTTTATGAGCATTCAATGTGTTTGCATTGGGGTGTTGTGATGTCCCAGTGCTATGGAAGTGTTGCAAACACCAACCTGATTATTCTGGGTAGTCGCGACTCGAAAAGGTTGCGAACCACTGACATAGTGCAGCGTACGTCAAAGCAAAGCAAGGCAAGACAAACTGGAGCCGAATGCAACATGAGCAGGAGAACAACAAAGATCTTAAATGAAGTGACAAAGCCAGCGTTGAACAAAACAGAATGTAGATCACATGAGAGCATGACGAAATGAGGGAATTGGGAGAGGGAGAAACAGAGGGATGAAGAGAAAAAGCTGGTCTGGTCATCTAATTAAACGAGTGCTTGGCCTCAGCAGCAGTTAATGCTGTTCAATTATGAATGAGAGAGACAAGGTGAAGAGGGCAATACAATCAATGGAAGAGTGGGGGTGGTGGCGGGATGGGGGGATGGCTGGGGCAAGAAGGGGATTAAAGGGATAAAAGCAAAAGAACGATAGGAGGAAGGAATGAATGACGAATGGAGGGACTACATGAATTCTGAGAATATGAAAGAATGAAAGAAAAAAGGAATGAAGGGAAGAAAATAGGATATGACTAAAAGTAGAAATGAAGACACAAGAAGGAAGACACAAAGAAGTAAAGGATGAAGTAATGACTCAACAGAGAAATAAAAACAGACGATGAAGTCAAAGCATCCCCTTGCTAAAAACACAGGTACACGGTGTTACACATTTGGCATTTGGTTGAATGTTTACTTGCTCTAAATTAGCCATTGGAGGGCATCATTTAGAGTCCTGCTGGCTGTAACAGGCTTTTCCTAGTGCTGTTGAGCATACAGCTAGAAGCACCGCTCTCTGTCCACTTCTTTGTGTCCTTCTCTTTTATTTTTATCAGTCAAGATATTTAATGTTCCTCTGTTCCTTTCTTTGTTTAGCTACTCTTCCTTTCTTTGTCGATTTTTTATTGTCATTTTTTTCCTAGTTATGTTGTTGTGCATTTCTGTCTTAGCCTTCGTATGTTACCAATATTTAAAAAAAGCAAAGTAGACTTTGAATAGAATAGCATGAGATCATTGTGAATAGACTAGACTAAACAAAATTAGACTAGAAGAGAATAGAAGAAACTCATGTTTGCTTTATGCATCATCTGTGAGGCTCTGCAGCCCTTCAACACCGTTTTCAGCCTCCTCTCCATTATGTCTTTTTGTACCAATGAGTATATGTACAGTATATACTGTGCATGCAAATAGTCACAAGAATCAGATTCTTTCATAGTGCACGTGACATGATATGGCGTGATCTTTTGTTTTGCGTTCTTAAACTGATTTGCTGTATTAGATTTTTCTCTTATTTTTGAGTTGTATCTTTTTTGCAAGTTATCTGGTTTTATTTTTTGACAATTTAAGTTGCTTCATTTCTGATTTAGATTATCTTGAGTTAATCTTTATTGCATGCCATGTATAAGTCTGCTGTACACTACAGAATCGGTCCAATATAGGCATGATTTGCCCTTCTTGAAAATTGGGGGATGGTCCTGATTTGAGGCAACTTGGAAAAGATTCTGTGATTATCTGTGTTATGAACCCATGAGGTATTTTGGAGGTATTTAAAGTTCAATCTTTAGCTTCCCGATCTCCTCACAGGCCAGTCGGGATTGGCCCAATTAGTATGAAATATGTTTGATTTTTCTGATTGGAAATCGTGTAGTTTGAGAGCAGCAACAATAGAACGTCATGCAGAAATTCGGAAATTGCCTGAACATCTAATAAGTGTTCTGGCGACTGAAAGATGGAACATCTGTGAAATCAGCCCTCACGTGTGCGGTCTGCCCTGTTTTCAATATCAGGATTTGAAAAGCCTTCTTGTCTGCACCCAGCTTTTGTTTTTGACTTGCATGTCACAGCTAAGGCCAATTACATTGTTAGCTTGATTTATGGTTAAACACTGGTTTGCTTGTGGGCAATATATTGACTTTGATGTACACGGGAGTTTGGAGAAGTCAGAATATGCGCGGATTATAAAGTGACAATAAACCCATGGCTAGAGGTAGACAAATATCCTCTGCCAAAGACACAAGACCTGTTTGCTAAACTAGCAGGTGGCAGGTATTTCACCAAGTTAGACCTCACACAAGCATATCAGCAAGTAGAGCTGGATGATGAATCCAAGCAGTACCTAACTATAAACATGCCTAAGGGGCTGTATCGTCTAAACAGGTTGCCATATGGAGTAGCAAGCTCCCCAGCAATATTCCAGCGCACCATGGATCAGGTATTACAGGGGCTGCCAAGGGTGGTGTGCTATTTAGATGATATACTCATCACAGGGACAACAAAAGCCGAACACTGGGAAAATGTAGAACGAGTGCTGGAGCGGTTACAAGACAGAGGTGTAAGGGTGAACAAAGACAAGTGTGCCTTCTGCCAGCCAAGTGTTACATATTAAGGGCACAAAATAGACAAGGAAGGGTTACACCCCATAGAAGAGAAGGTAACAGCCATAGCAAATGCTCCCACCCCAAAGAATGTCACAGAACTGAGAGCATTCTTAGCCCTACTGACATATTATGGGAAGTTTATGGACAACTTATCCACTATCATAAAGCCTATGACTGAGTTGTTACAGAAAGACAAGCCATGGGTATGGTCTACTAAGTGCCAGGAAGCCTTTGAGAAGGCCAAGAGCCAGTGAACATCAGACACAGTGCTGACTCACTTTGACCCCCAGCTACCACTATTACTAGCATGTGATGCAAGTGCCTATGGGTTAGGAGCAGTGATAGCACATAGAATGGCAGATGGTAGTGAACGTCCAATCGCATATGCCTCAGGCACGCTTAGCAAGACTGAGATCAACTACTCTCAAATTGAGAAAGAAGCACTAGGCATAATTTTTGGGATACAAAAATTTAGGGACTACTTATATGGAAGGAAATTCATATTAGTGACGGATCATAAGCCTTTAGTGAAGATTCTAGGGCCAACAACAGGGGTGCCAGCGTTAGCCGCTGCCCACCTGCAGAGATGGGCATTACTCCTCTCTGCCTATCAGTATGACATAGTCTACAAACCCTCCTTACAGCATGCAAATGCAGATGGTCTGTCCAGGCTCCCAGTACAGGGAGAAGCACCAACGAGTAACCCAGAGTACAGAGTGTCTTGGTTAGAAGCAATGCCAGTCTCAGCCAAAGATATTAAAATCCAAACAGATAAAGACAGGGTTCTCACAAAAGTTAGGCATTTTATACAGACAGGATGGCCTAAACATGTAGCAGATGAAGAATTAAAGCCATACTGGAACAGACGTGACGAGCTCACAGTGGAAGCCGACTGTGTGTTATGGGGTTTACGGGTAATCATACCCATGACACTGAGCCCTTCACTCTTGAAAGAGTTGCATGCAGAGCATTTGGGCATTGTGAAGACAAAAGCAGTAGCCAGAAGCCATTTTTGGTGGCCACGCTTAGATCAGGAAATAGAAAATATGGTAAACAACTGTATTTTATGCCAAGCAAACAGACACCTGCCCACCAAAGCGCCCGTACACCCATGGAAATGGCCAGAGCAGCCATGGGAACGAATCCACATCGATTTTGCAGAAAAAGGGAAACAGCAGTTTCTTTTGGTCAGTGATGCATACTCGCGCTGGCCAGAGGTCAAGCTTATGACCAGGACTAAGGCTACAGCCCTATTAGATGCAATGAGGGGCCTCTTTGCAGCGTGGGGGCTCCCCCAAGTGGTCGTTTCAGATAATGGCCCACAGCTAGTGTCAAGGGAGTTTGAAACCTTCTTAGAACAAAATGGTGTCAAACACATCAAGTCCGCTCCTTACAATCCAGCTTCCAATGGACAGGCAGAAAGGTTGGTCCAGACTTTTAAACAGTCTTTAGAGAAGCAGAAGGAATATGGGTATCCAGTGCAACAATGCATTGATAGTTTTTTGTTTAGTTATAGGAACACTCCATCAACAACCACAGGGAAAACCCCAGCTGAGCTCTTTCTGAAAAGACAGGTTCGAACCAGGTTGTCGCTGATAAAGCCAAAATTCTCAGCACAGGTGCAAGAGAAACACACAAAGGTTACAGGCAGTCCTAGAACCCTCCAGCCCAATCAGAAGGTGAAGGTTAGGAATTTTCGGGGAGGGGATGGGAAGAAATGGAAACCAGGGGTGATAGAGCGAGCTCTAGGGCCAGTGACTTATTTAGTCAAGGTAGAGGGGCAAACCCTCAAGAAACACATTTACCAGTTGATCACAGATAAGACCACAGACAACACAGGAGACCCAGAATTTGACATTGCAGAACATGTGTTTGTCAGGGCTCCAGAAACAGAGGTGGTAACCAGTGGTGAACTGGAAAGAGATGAAGCATCTGCCGCTACGCAAGCACCACACACCAGACCACAGCGAAACAGGCGAGCACCTGATAGGTTAACTTTATAATCTGCTTAGGAGAAACATTGATTGTAAACAACTGTTCATTGAGTGTTGACTGTAATAGGAAAAAGAATGTCACTGCTGTGGGTGGAAAACGGGTTTTTTTTTTTTTGTTTCAGATGAAAATATGAGAGGTTTAAAGTTTCTGGGGAGGAATGTGGTGTATTGATAAATGTTCTATCATTCACTGTTGATATGGAACTACTTATTGTTTACATGGTGTTGAGCGGATGTCACCCCGCCCAGAAAGGATATACATATTAGGTGCACAAGCACCAAGACCCAGAACTGCGCTCTCCAATGCCTTGACAGTCAGGTGGACATGTACAGCCGAGAGATATGAATAAAAGCTCCTTTACATAAAGTAATCTCCGGGTACTTTGTCAATAAGAACACAACAGGAATATTTTGGAATCTCACGATTCGTTTCGATTTCGATTATTGGGGCAACGATTCGGTTCAAAATCGATTTTCGATTCAAAAGGATTTCTGATTCAAAATCGGTTCTATATTTGGTAAATAGGGGTAAAGTCAAGTCAAGTCAATTTTATTTGTATAGCCCAATATCACAAATTACAAATTTGCCCCAAGGGGCTTTGATTTCAGGATCTACTCCGGTCCTCTGTGCGCTAAAAAAGGCGGAGTGGGAAATTATGACATGAAAGCAGACTAAAGTGTGTATAAGATTATGTAGTTTTTATATTTGAAAAAGTTATATATCAATTGATTACAATAATATGAACACACAAAGGCAAACCTAACCTTTCTCAGTAAAAACCGACGCGATGGTATGTTGTACTTTGGCTCAACTGTCTGGATCATAAATCTAAAGCCTTCATTGTAACTACACTGTAAGAGCGCAGGGGCGGCACGGTGGAGCAGTGGTTAGCGTGGTCGTCTCACAGCAAGGAGGTCCTGGGTTTGGGCCCCGGAGTAGTCCAAACTTGGTGGGTCATCCCAGGTCGTCCTCTGTGTGGAGTTTGCATGTTCTCCCTGTGTCTGCGTGGGTTTCCTCCGGGGGCTCCGGTTTCCTCTCACAGTCCAAAGACATGTAGGTCAGGTGAATCGGCCATACCAAATTGTTCCTAGGTGTGTGTGTGTGTGTGTGTGTGTGTGTGTGTGTGTGTGTGTGTGTGTGTGTGTGTGTGTGTGTGTGTGTGTGTGTGTGTGTGTGTGTGTGTGTGTGTGTGTGTGTGTGAGATGGCCTGGCGGCCTGTCCAGGGTGTCTCGCCACCTGTCGCCCAATGACTGCTGGAATACTGGAATAGGCTCCAGCATCCCCGCGACCTTGACAGCAGGATAGACGGTTCAGATAATGGATGGATGTAGGGGCGCAGGTCTTTTGAAATGAAACAGGCGATGGATCTAGTTAGTTTTTTGTTTTTTTTTTTGCTAATCTTGCATACTGAATGAGTCATGTCAAGCTCCTTCCCCGGGAGATTGTAAAATCCAAAATGCGCCCAGATGCTTGCCTTCAATGATGATGGGACTGGCTTAATTTGTTGCTGCTCCATTTTTAAAGAGGCTACCAACAGCTAACTTTAGCAGCGAGCCACTGCCGTGTTTTCCAGAAGCCGGAACAGGTGCGCGGCAAGTCAACATTGCCAGCAGCATGGAGGCTACTTAAGATGTTTTTAAAAATCGATTTTTGGAATTTGTGAACCTATTCAGAATCGTAGAAGATAAAAATCGCGATTCTTACGTGAATCGATCCCCCCCACCCCTAGCTAATGTTAGCTTAACTGGTTCTGTAGTACAGGCAACAATTAGGTCAGGACAGGTCACGTCCGGTGTGGGAAGTTGGCGGCGCAAATTCACGTTCACAGCGGCCTCAGCCAGTACCGGTGTGAGAAGATGGCGGCGCGAATTCACATTTGCAGCAGCCTCACCCAGTGCCATCTGTGCAGTGTCTTTGCCACATCTGCATCTAAATTTTTGTCTTCGTTTATTGGCTGGGAGAGCTGGTGCTGGATCGCCCGTGAGAGCTTGGTCTGCTGCACTGTGGGCCCAGGGACTGCGTCTGACAGGACGCGTAATCGGGGCAGGCTAGGCTAATTGCTAGCCCATGCAGACCGTCGGTTCCAACAGTCATCCTGGCTGGCGTTTGTTCCCTTGGTCGATCTTTTTTTTTTTACATTCTTTGGACTTTGCATTTCAAGCACTTTCAGAAATGTGTTTATTTTGGTGTTAACATTTAACATTTAGTTATTTGAGTGCCTGTACGTTAATGCACCTGTGCTGGTTATATTCTACTGATGCGCTTATACTCTATGTTGTGCATTTCAAGTACTTAGAGTAAGGCATTTATTGTGGTATTTACATTGACATTCAAATTTATTTGAATACTTTTATGTCAAGGCATCTGTGCTAGTTGTCTTGTACTCATGCTCTGGTATTCTGTGTTTATGCTGCTTACGTCAAGGGTTGATCATATTCACCAAAGGGTATTTCTTCTAACCTAAGAATTTCAAATTTAGTTGATAATGTCAGAGTCAGGTAGCATGAAGGAGTTGAGAGATCAGATTGCTGGTGTCCAGCATGAAGCTCAAGATTTACGGAGTGAGCTCCACATAGTGGTATATTCATCTGAGAGGCTACATCTGAAGGAAACGATTGAAGCTAAAAAAACAAAGTCTAACTCATCTCAACAGTAGGTTTCAGAAATATAATGAGCCACCTGAAGGTCCCCGATGCTCCGAACGTGCACGGAATCCTACAGAGAAGATGCGTGCACTTCAAGGTGAAGAGGCCAAGAAAAAGGAGAAAAGACTGTATGAGCAATGAAAGCTCCAAGTATGCAAAGTAAGAGATCAACTGAAGACGTTAATGCCGGAGAATCAGCTCTGGCCTCTCATTGAAGAACTTAAGAAAGGTAAGGACGAGATAATGAACATGTATTTTTAAATTCGAGATCTTGTCACACCCTCTACTGATGTAAGAAGACCAGTTAATACATGTGAATCAATGACCACAGAAATCATCAATATGGCAGAGGAATAGATGATGAAGGAGAGTTTAGTGAGGAAGAGGAAAGACGCCGACTTCATGAACTGCTCCACCGTGACTATGCAAAGTCTGTCTCTGGATCTGCCACTTCCCTGATAAGTCACAACAAGTCTGACCATCACTCCATGACTTCATCGATGACAGCCAAGCATGTGGATGCAGCAGCAGAGCTAGCAGTGAAGGAAGCACATTACCAGATGATGCTAGAATAAGAAAGACAAAAGGAATCGATACGAGAGTTAGAGGAACAACAACGGAAAGCTCTAAAGGCACAAAAACGCGAGTTGGAGCGATTGCAGGCAGAGAAGGAAGTGCAGGCAGCTCAAGCCAGACTGAAAGTTTATGATAAGGAGACGGAATGTGAAGCTGCTGACTACATTAACAATGAAAGGAATGAAGAAGTAAAGAATGTGGCTGTAACTGCAGTCCTTCTATCCCATGTTCCAACAGTCTCATACCGACATTTCCTTTCTCGCTCAGGTTCTTCAACACAGTACAGCCTTGAATAGGCGCCCTGTTCCAGAGCCATTTGTCTTCAGTGGTGATCCAATAGGATTCATTGAACGGAAGGTAGGGTTTACCTCACTCATTGACCAAAGAGCAATGACTCCAGCTGAAAAAGTCTACTATCTGAGGAAATCTGTTGGCGGCCCAGCACGCCAGGTTCTAGATGGCACTTTCTACTGAAACGATAATGAAGCCTACCAAGATGCCTTGAACAAGGTAAATCGTCACTTTGGTCAGCCATTCGCCATTCAGAGAACATTCAGAGAGAAGCTCACTAATTGGCCAGGGATTCAATCGAAGGATGCTGAAGGACTCAGAAACTTCTCAGATTTTCTGAATGCCTGTCAAGATGCCGTGCCTGTCAAAAGGTCTTGACATATAAATTGATTGTGAAGAGAATCAGAAGCTCGTTCGTAAACTACCAGACTGGGCAGCTTCATGCCACATAAAGCCTAAGCGAGAAGCAAGAATTCCCAAGTTTCAAGGACTTTGCTGTATCAATGTAAACTAACGCTGAGATTGCCTGCAATCCAATTACTTCTTTTCATGCCCTTTGTTCATCAGACTCTAGTTCTGAGAAGAGAAATCTTCAAGACACGAAGAGAAACAAGGCCAGTGTTCTCACCACTCAAACAGTTGCAGACAATGAGAACCAAAGGACAGATCAGAAAAAAAAGTCTGAGCCTCCATGTATTCTTTGTCAGGATAATAGACACCAGCTTCATGTGTGTTCCAACTTCACAGAGATGTTGCTGGTTGAGCGGCGGAACTATGTAAAGGAGAAGAAATTCTGCTATGGATGCCTAAAACTTGGCCACAGTGCAAAAGACTTTCGTCATCATCACTTCTGTGACACCTGCAGAGGAAAGCATCCTACAGTCCTCCATGATAATAACTACAAAAGGGGAAGGTCTTTATCAGAAACAGGGATAAATCAAGGTGCCCCTGCAATGTTACTCAGTGTAGCAGGCGAAGGCTCATCCTACACATTGATGGTGATGCCAGTGTGGGTGTCATCTAAAAGCAATCCGACTGCAGAGAAACTTGTCTACGCTCTACCCAACACTCAAAGCGACACCACATTCATCGACCAAGATGAATGTGGCCGACAAGTATCCAGTGATGCTCAACTTGACTATCATGAGTGGAAGGGACACAGTTCTCACAAGTGAGAGTGTTTCCCGGCCTTCTTGTAAGGGAACACAGTTCTGTTGTTCAGGTTGATTTTCCAGTTGCCTACACGAAGGACTGCATACATGTAAACCGCGCTCACATCCCTACTTGTCAGACGGCTAAACAATGGTGTCATCTCACAGAAATAGCAGACAAAATCCAACCACTGAAGGACTGTGAAGTGGGTCTTCTCATAGGCTACAACTGCTCCAGAGCAATGGCACCAAGGCAAATCATTCTAGGAGGAGATGAGGAACCTTGTGCTGTATGGACGGACTTAGGATGGAGTATTGTGGGGCATTCATCACAAAGCCATGCTTCACTGAGCACAAGTCATCTATGTTACAGAATTGCCGTTAAAGAGCTGCCTCCAGTAACTCCAGCCAATGCTATTTGCATCCTAGAATCTGACTTCAAGCATGGCAGTAAAGACAGCAAAACAGTGTCACAAGATGATATCACATTTCTCAACAAGCTAGATGAGGGCATACATAAAAATAATCTTGGGCATTACAAAATGCCTTTGCCCTCAAGGTCAGATCCAGCTTGCCTGACAACGAAGACTCAGCCATGATATGCCTCAATCACCTCAAAAGGAATTTGCAATGGGACAGAAAATATAAGGAGCAGTATGTTAACTTCATGGAAGAGGTCATCAGAAAGGGAGATGCAAAGCAGATCGAAGATGGTGGGAGTGAAGGCGAGAAATGGTACAATCCCCATCATGGCGTTCATCACGCGAAGAAGCCAAATAAACTTCGCGTAGTGTTCGATTGCTCAGCCATATACAAAGGAACCAGCTTGAATGACCATCTCCTCTCTGGACATGACATTGAACAGCTTGAGCGGAGTTCTCATCCGCTTTCGATAGCACCCTGTCACATTGATGTGCGACATCGAGAAAATGTCCATCAGTTTCATGTGTATGAAGCTGATCACAACTACCTGCGCTTTCTTTGGTGGAAGCAAATAAACCTGAACTCACCACCTAGTGAGTTCCATATGAAGGTGCATCTTTTCGGTGCAGCCTCCTCCCCTGGGTGTACAAACTACGGGCTGAAGCATCTAGCTATGCAAAATGACAACCTCTACCCAAAAGGATCACGTTTTATGGTGGTGGGAAAATGGCGGCGCAAACTCACGTTTGCGGTGGCCTCCCTCAGTTCTGACTATGCAGTGTCTTTACCCATGTCTAGGTCCACATTCGAGTTTGTGTCATCGTGTGAAGAATTATGTCTGTGATCGTCGATTTCATTTGATGTCTGGGAAAGCTGGCGTTGGATCGGCTGGAAGAGCTTGGTCTGCTGTGTCCTGTGGGCCGAGGGACCACGGCCCTGCCTGGAGCTGCGCCCAAAGATGAAACACCGAGAGCGGTCTAACAGGATGTGGATACAGGGCAAGCTAAGCTAACTGCTAGCCCATGCAGACCGGCGGTTCCGATAACACCGAGGGTGGTCTGGCGGCGGCTTCGCCTGGCATCAACTATGCAGTGTTTTTGTCTGCGTCTGCGTTTGTGTCGTCGTGTGTAGTACGGGGGGGGGGGGCGGGGTGTCGGAGGTGTCTCGATGGGGGAGCTGGTGTTGGATTGGCTGAGGGAGCCTGGTCTGCTGCGTCCGGTGGGCTCAGGTACCACGGCCCCCGCCTGGAGCTGCGCCCGTGGAAGAAGCACCGAGGGCGGTCTGACTGGACGTGGAAGTGTGGCAGGTTGGGCTAGCTGCTAGCCCATGCAGACCGCCGGTTCCGACAGTCATCCTGGCTGACGTTCGTTGTCTGGACAGTGACATATTTGGACTGTGTTGCAAATTTACTGAATGCACTGTGTTGTTGACTGTTTGTGTGTGTGTGTGTGTGTGTTTTTTTTTTTGTTGTTGTTCTCTCCTTTTTTGCATGTTTTTGGTGGTGTCATTTTCTTTTGGATGTGTTTTTTTGCAGTTTGTGTTGCAATGCTGTGGCCTGAGAGAAACGGAATTTCGTGTCTTTTGTGTATGAAAGTACGTACATGACTGAGATTACAATACATTGTTTCTGATTTATCATGAGGGACTTCTATGTAGAAGATGGCCTCCTCAGGGTGGGAGGAAGACTGCACAAGTCCTCTCTTCCTAACTCCATCAAACACCCTGCAATCATCCCCAAAGATCATCACATCACAAAGATGATGATTGGATGAGAGGATGAAACATCAAGGTAAAGGTTTCACCATTAATGAAATAACGTCTCATGGCTACTGGATTCCATGAATCAACCGGGCAGTACCATCCTACATCTGTCAGTGTCACCTGTAGACGGCATCAGAAACCAACAGAAGAGCAAAAGATGGCTGATCTGCCCCCTGAACGTGTGGAACCATCATCCCCCTATGCTTTCTGTGGAATGGACTGCTTCAGCCCGTTCCTTACGAAGCAAGGAAGAAAACAGAACAAGAGGTACGGTCTTCTCTTCACTTGCCTTAGTTCCCGATCAAGAAAGCAACTTCGTCGGAGCCAAAAATGAACTCAAAGAAGCTCTAAAGGAAGTTAAGGCACACCGGCTGGCTGCATTTCCTGCAGAGAAACATTGCGACTTTAACATGAACGCACACTATTCAAGCCATGTCAGAGGGGTGTGGGAGAGACAGATTAGGACAGTGAGAAGCATCCTAAGGTCTATGTTTATGCTTTCCTCTGGTAGGCTAAATGATGCATTGCTACGGGCTTTCCTCTATGAAGCTATGACAATCGTGAACAGTCGTCAAGTGACTGTTAACAACCTCAGTGAACCGCATAGCCTCGAGCCACTCACCCCTAATCATCTTCTGACTATGAAATTTGTCAAGGCCTTTACCTCCCCCGGGTGAATTCGTCAGAGAAAAGATGTATAGCAAGAAAAGGTTGCGACAGGTTCAATACCTTGCAGAACAGTTTTGGAGTCGATGGCGAAAGGAATACCTTGCCAACATCGCTCTTAGACAGCGCTGGCATGCCCCGAGGAGAAATCTGCAAGTTGGAGATATTGTAATGATGAAAGGAATGGATGCGCACAGGAATGAGTGGAGATTGTGTAGAGTTTCAATAACTAATACTGACAAGGACGGACTAGTAAGGAGAGTTAAGGTCTGCCTCGGTGACAGGAAACTTGCAAAAAAGGCGAGTGTCTCCACAAGATGTCTGAAGTTGAGTGCCCAGTCCAGAAGCTAGTCCTGCTGCTGGAGACCGCTAAATCTGCTCACTCTCCCTATAGTTCATAATATCCTCTCCCTATAGCCATAATCTTACATAGTTTATAAGGGTTTTCTTTTTCTTCTTTTTTTTTTTGCAAAGGTTATCTGTTCTCATATGGGGAAGGTCATTTTCAGATAGAAACCATTCATGCTTAAACTGTATACTGTTCCATTATTCACTCATGATTGGTGGGAGTGTAAATTATTCCAAATAAGGTCTATTAATAAGGTAACCACTTCCTGCAAGCTTTTATTTTGTAATATCCTGTTCTGGTGTTATGGAGCTTTTATTTTGGCACCCTTCTAGCATAAACATAAATAAAGGTTTTGAGAAACATCAGTATGGGTCACCACTGTCTGGCTGGGTTTCGCTATACTACCTTACTATGATGTATTATGTCATCCATGTAGGCAGGTTAACATTACAGTATTGTAACACAGATAAAAAGTGCAAGCAGTTTTTAAAGGCAGTCCTTAAAGGGATACCGTTTACATCTATCGGCAGTATATGGACCACTGAAAAAAGGTTTGACCATGTCGAACCCGTTGTTGTCCCCTGCACTTTTCAAAACAAACTCTATCAACCTGTCGATAAGTAATTGCTATACAGCTCTGTTTGACACTGACGTTTTCCTAACTCTTTAGAAAAACTGGTTGCAGGAGCTGATGCACTTGGTCCAGGGGCTGTCAGAGTACAACCTGTCAGTGAGTGGATCACAGCACAGCGGCAGAGTTAATAATGAGGACAAATCCAGCAGGGGCAGCACACAGGGCAGCATAACCCAGACTGCACAAGTGATTCTGTCAAATGGCACACTGAAAATAGTCAGGTATGTGGGAGAATGAACATAAAAGTATGTATCAGTTACATGAATAATGGTAAATATGAATAATACCTGTAGCTGGTTGTTTTATTCTAACATCATAAAGTTTAAACAGGGTCAAATCGATGTTCTGAATTATGAATAATCAGGTCTGGAGAACCTCAAAGTAAAAAGTTATGCGGAGATGGGCAGAGATGCTGTGAACTGTTACTTAAGAGCCATCTCAGTTGTGCCCAAGCATGGCACGGCACTGCTGAATTTGCAGCCACATATTTGTAGCACAATCTAAAACAAACAAACAAACAACCTATTTAACTGTTAGCACTTAAGCTATACTAAATTACATGTTGTTTCTACCCGGGCAGTAAAATAAACCAAAGTTTCATTTCCATGGGTGGGCGCAGGTAGCGTTGTTTTCAAACTTTACTGTGTATTCACACCGAACACGATACCCATCAGCTTAAAAGGGATGTAGTCAATTGAAGCAAAAAAAGTGGTTTGGATAATGGATGGATGGATGTGTGCTATATTGACAGAGAAATCTGTTCTGTTCCGCTCTCAGTCTTTCCCACAGTGCCTACATGTACCAGAATGCATTGCGCGTCATCCTCTGTATCATCGGCCATAAATTCCTCTGCACTAGTGTTGTGGGACGTCATTTCCACCATTGGAAACATACCCTAGTCGAGAAAATGAGGACGTGTTCTTTGAATGGTGTCTTTAGAGTAGTATTTTTTTCTGGCCGCCAACTGATGTCGCTATACATTACTTGGTGGCCAGAAAATAAAAAAACTGTGTTTCATGGAGAAACGATTGTGAATTGCAGCTGCTTTTCATGTGCTGTCCTTATGTCAAACAGACCAAGATAATGTTGAAAATATGTGAATTTTTCCTATAAGCATGGCTTACAGAAACCCACCACTCTGGTCAAGATAGAGGACACTGTTCTATCTGAATCGAAATACAAAACTACAGGTATGGAAGAAGGTCAGCAAGGCAGTTGAAGTGCCCAGTAAGTTATATCATGCTCACTTAAATTGTTTATTGTGTTTAGAAATCACGTCAGGACACAGCGCTGTCGCTCGACACAACCTCTCCGTTGCATTGTTTATTTTGACTGACACAGCGTCACAGGCAGACCCGATCAAACAACCCAGAGCCCGCAGGCATCACGAATCAATCCCAGCACAATAGAACAGCGCCAAATCAAATGCAGCACTGTCGATGTGAGCAGACATAACAACCCCCCCCCCCGGCAGGATTTAACAATAACAGAACTACTGGGCATCACACATCATTGATCTCATTAGCCCAAACTCTACAACCATGTAGATTTACTTGATGGGTCCTAGTCATGAAAACTATGCCGATTTGACACACTTTTTGCAATATATAAGCCTTCTTAAAGGTAGAACGGGTAGAATTTCCCTAAAAACAATGTATTGGCTCGTACAAACTAATCCCTCTCAATCATCACTCGACATGTGTGGCGGTGGCTGTATCTGCAGAGACCCTGTCCTCTGCCTGTATTTTCTTATTTTGCTGTGTACGGGTCGTTTCTGGGCGTTAACCTTTAGGCAGCGGGACTATTAAAACGTAGCGACCAGGTGTCAGATCGAGATCGTAAGCACGCATCCAGCGCGAAGCTACGACAGTGTCGAACACAGCACCGAAAAGACGCAAATATAGTGAGGCGAAATGCCAAGCGGACAAGGCTCGCTCCAAAACGAGAGTGGATCTGGGGTGGGCTTTCACCCGCTGGTGAGCACTGAAGGAGAGGATGAAGAGCAACACGAAGTTAGCTTGTACACTGGGATGTGTTCTGGCAACTGCGGTCAGGGGGCGCGTCCTTCTGGTGACGCTAATCCGGGGAGGAGGGGCTACCTTTGAATGTTGCGTTTACAAACTGCAACCGACAAATCCTATTCGATCATCTACCTTTAAGAATTCATATTAAAATATCTTGTCTCAGCCACCCAAAAATGCCTATATGCCGCCTCTTCGCCACCCCATGTACACAACTCTGGACACACCACTGCTTGGAGGGGAACACATCTCCGGCAGGCTGCAGAACCATAGACTCCATTTTACTCTCAACCAGGTTGTAGTTAACAGAGCATTCTAGTGCTTTTCTAAAAAAATATTTTTTCAAACGAATGTTTGAATTTTTCTCCTTTTGTCGTTTCTTGGGTATTCAAATACCGCTTGCCTACTGAGACTGGTCTCGTTTTTGTCGCGCAACCGATCCCCACTTTTCACATGTGCTACATCTCTGTTTGAATATTTCTCTGTGTCTGTTACATAGTAGATTGTTCAAGGGAACAGTTGAAAGTTAAAACTAAGTTTGGCTTCTAATGTAAAGTACTGCCTTTTTTAATATATGTAACTGTAAGATTCGACTTAGAGACGAGAGAGACATTGGTTGTAACGAACTCTTTACTTAGAACTTAGCAAATTTAGGATACTCAGCCATCAGGCTACATCTGCGTTTCTTCCAGAACGACTCATACTTAACATTACTTCCTGGTCTCGTCTCGCGAGAGCCCCCCATAAAAGACTAACCAGAGAGCATGCGCATTAACATAAGTCCCAATACATTACACCCCTTTCCCCCAGTCAACAAAATCCGCCAAGTGGCGTGGAGGGTGCCGGTCTCTTGCCGGACGCTGTAGAGGGGTAGTGGGCACAGGAATGGACACAGGACCAGAGGGATCTTCAACAGACCCACTGGTCTCTGGTCGTGGCGTTTCAGACGAGGTAGACTCGAGCGGCCCATCTTCAGGTGACTGCTCACCAGGAACAATGGATTCTCCAGCGACCACATCCGTGCGTGCAGTCGCTCTACCACGCAGCTGATCCACGTGGCGTCGATGCATTTGCCCATCAGGAGTCTGCACTCTATATGAAACTGGGCCAGTAGGATCGGCTATCACACCAGGGACCCATTTGGGTCCCCCAGTGTAGCTCCTCATGTACACAGTGTCCTGTGGCCTAAAACATCTGTTTGGGCCTTGCAGCTTTTCTGCACTCACTTCCTGCTTGAGGTGCATCTCATTTTCATAGTCAGGATGAAGGCGATCAAAGGCTGTGGTAAGACGCCGGTTCATGAGAAGCTCGGCAGGGCTCTTTTCTGTTGCTGAATTGGGAGTCACATGCTGTGACAGCAGAAACCTAGCCAGGCGTGTCTGCCAGTCACCGATTGTGATCCTAGACAGGGCCTCCCTGGTTGTCTGGACCATACGTTCTGCTTGGCCATTTGAACGAGGATGGTAAGGGGCCGTAGTCACTGCTCTGATGCCATTCCGTCTGGCAAACTCTTTGAATTCTTCCGATGTGAAGGCTGCACTGTTGTCAGAAACAATGACATCTGGTAACCCGTGAGTTGCAAAGAGGAGCCTCAGTGTGCTGATCGCTGCAGAGGAGGACATTGAACTCACCATGGCGTATACATCAGGTTTCACAACTGTATTCACAGTGCAGCGATAGTCACCGCAAATTCTTAAGCTGCCATCCTTTTTAACTACTGGTACGATGGGTGTGGCCCACCTTGAGTGTCTCATGGGTTCAAAAATACCCTGAGCTACTAGCTTGTCAAGCTCCTCATCTAGCTTTGGTCGAAGGGCAAAGGGCACCGAACGTGCTTTAAAAAACTTGGGTGATACTGTCGTATTAATATCAATAGCAATTGGAGGGGTTCGTGAAGCCCCGAGGTCCTGGAAGACTTCTGCATATTCCATTAAGATGGACTCCACAGATTGTAAGCATACTCGGCGCACCCCCATTACAGAAATGCCCAGTGCCTCAAACCAGTCCCTGCCCAGTAGACTTGCCCCCTGACCTCGAACAATAATCAGTGGCAAGGTCTTATGATTGCCTTGATACTGCACATCCACAAAAATCTTCCCATTAACTTGTAGTTCTGCTTGTGACCATTGTCTAAGCACACTACTGTCCTTGTGCAGTAAAGGCGGCTGGTCAGGCCACAAGGTGTTGTAACTGCCCTCACTGGTCAAGGAGCATGTGGCTCCAGAGTCCACCTCCATTACATGTGTTTTGTTATTCAGGATCACAGTGGCTTGATATGGCTTTTTTACGTGAGCATACAGCTGCCTGCCCATGTTGTAAATGTCATATTCCTCTTCTTGTTGCCTAACAGTGTGTGTGTGTTGTTCGGCTTGAGGAACTGTGTCAGAAGAATCCGCTGATGCGACATCCCTGCTCTTTTTAAAACAAACACGAGAAATGTGCCCCCTTTTTTGCAATAGTGGCATACAGCAGAGGTAAATTTGCAATGTTGTTGGTTGTGTGTGCCTCCACAACGAAAACATGGTTTTGCACCACCTTCAGCTACTGTTTGTTTCACTTTCAAAACGGTTTGACTTTGTGCAGTTTGATGAACTTCTGCTGGCTGTGGTGGTCCCAGCTGGTTTGGTTGTAGTATTCGCGCATTTAACGTGGCTGTTTCCGCTGCAAGGGCTTTCGCCTCTGCTGCTTTGAATGTGAGTTCCTTTTCAGCCAGCAGGTGTCGCTGCAGCGCTTCATCTAGCACCCCACAGACAATTCTGTCACGCAGCATGGCTTCCAGTTGGTCACCAAAAGCGCAATGCACTGAGAGTTTACGGAGTTCAGCAATGTAGCTGGAGATTCATTGGCCTTGCTTTTGTTTGCAATTGTGAAACTGAAAACGCTGAACAATTTGTGATGGAGAAGGACTGTAGTGGCGCTTCAAGGCCGATACTAAGTTTTCATAGGTGACGGCCGGAGGAAGGACGGGGGCGACCACCGAACGTAGTGTAGAATACGTTGCAGCCCCACAGACGCTAAGCAAAATAGCGCGTTTCTTCTCCTCCCCATCTACTCCATTTGCCAGGAAAAAACATTCCAGTCTCTCAATATACTCCTCAATGGCAGTGCCGGAGCCTTCATCAAACTCTTCTATGCGACCCAGCGTGGTCATGGTGATGTCGTTAGGCTACTCACAGATTCCTCGAAGCTGTAGTAGAATATCGGAGGTTGCGGATTTCCATCAATCAACTGTTCAGAACTATTGGAGTTCGGATCCGCTTCGTCGCCAGTGTAAGATTCGACTTAGAGACGAGAGAGACATTGGTTGTAACGAACTCTTTACTTAGAACTTAGCAAATTTAGGATACTCAGCCATCAGGCTACATCTGCGTTTCTTCCAGTTCGGCTCATACTTAACGTTACTTCCTGGTCTCGTCTCGCGAGAGCCCCCCATCAAAGACTAACCAGAGAGCATGCGCATTAACATAAGTCCCCATACATTACAGTAACCCAGTTAAAACATGTGGTTATAAGGGGTGATGCTATAGTATAAATAGTGTTAAAACATTTAAATAAGGTTTAGTTTAAAAGGGTTTAAGAAGGTTAAAATCATTTTTAAAAAGTGTGATGTGTTTTGTTTATTAAAGAGTATAATGTTTTCCTGGAAACTGTCTAAACCAGCATTTACGGGGGTTAATGACATGCTGCAGGAGTACAGGTCGGGGAGGTGTTTCAGCACGGACGAGAGAGGGGACGGACGGTGGACGACGGAGCCGGAAGAGAGCGGCGAGTGAGCGTGATACAGATGTAACCGGTTATTTTCTTGCCCGGTGCGGGATTCGATACGGGGTGTACTGCACCACAAGGCGACATCACTAACCGCTCGGCTAAAGGGTCAGACCCGTTAGCTAGGGACTAATGTGTCTTATTAGTAGTTTACACAGATAACTTATGTGTTGTATGTTAAGTTTAGAGTGCACAAACCATTGTGTCATTTATATTTTAGGATTGTTTACACAACAGTCGGGGTGAGAGTATAAATTATATATGGTCGGAACGTGAGGAATTTCTACCCGAAATTCAAAGAGCGTTTAGGTGTGTGCTACTGCTACTGCTAAGCGCTCGATGTGTAGCATAGAGTCTGTTCATTACCCGTGAACGGACATTTGCTAGCTTAAGTTTAACTAGCTCAGTTGAACTGTTCGAGGGGTGAGCTGCTGCTTCCAACCACCAGAGGGCAGAGCAGAGACCTGAGACGAGGTTTGGAGCAACCAGGGCTTCACTCAGCGTGTTTCTGGCGACGCGGAGGAGAGGAAAGACATCAGACGGTGACTGTGCGAGATGCCAACCTGCTGCTAAACCTGCAACCGGGACGGTTGAAGAAAGACAAACCGGGAACATCGTCTCAGGTACCACACTTGTTCTTTTGCTCACGGAGGAGCGAAGGGACCACTAAGTTTTGGGCCACAACGATCACAAGCACCGAACCAGGCCTGCAACTTTATATTTTGTTTTAACGTAATTTTGGTTTTGCCGGCTTTAGGGGACAGTATCCAGGTGTGTGTGTGTGTGAGTGGGGGGGGGGGGCACGAAATATATTGGTTGAATTTAAGTGACATTGAGATTGGTTAATTGTGATTTTCTAAGAGAATCCATTTTGGTGTTATAGTGTTTTGTTATGCACTTACAGTGTTGAAAAACCTTAAGAGGGTTTTCCTGAAGAAAAGGAAATTTCAGTTTGAAGAAAATTCCTATTATTATTTTATTTTTTCATTTTAAATCAAAAGTCATTCTTTAGTTAAGTAAATAATTGAGACTTATTTTTCTATAAAACCTGAGTTGTGTGATTTTATTATACTTACCTGCTTAGAGGGAATGATTTCATAGTGAAGGAGACATACAGACACATTTGGTTAGAAATCTTTATTAAAACCATAACTTTAAAGGTAGCTTTAAAGGTAAGTTCACAATAGGTAGGTTTAAAAAACTGCAGGTATGTACTGTCAAAAGGGATCCAAGACAATAATTAAAACTGAGTTAATCAGGGTTAAAATTTATTGAAAGAACCCAAAAGCCCTGCCCTTGTTAATATAACTGTTGAGGGGAGCGCTACATATATTTTACACAGAGGAGGATTAGACAACGTTCCTTTGATGATAGTGTAACAGTGTAACGACCACAGAGTTGTAGACTCGCTAGCCCTTGGCTAATGGGTCGGACCCCTTAAGTTGACTGGTTAGTACAGTCGCCCGTGGTGCGAGAAATGCCGGTTTGATCCTGGCTGTTGTGGATAGTGAGCAGAGTAAATAAGTGGCAAGGTATCCTGTGCTATGTCATTTGGAAAAATGTGTTTGCAGTTCCCTAAAATGTAGTTTCCTTTGAAAATCGCCATCTTTGAGCCAGATCCAATTAGCATGAAAGCATGATCATGGAAACAAATTGCACACATGGGTGTTGCCAGTTTTGGAGATTATCAGGTAAGAATTGTCAGGTAATCCACGCAGACGCAGTTTGTTAATTTGAATATCCATCCATCCATTAGCCAAACCGCTTATCCTGCTCTTGAGGGTCGTGGGGATGCTGGAGCCTATCCCAGCAGCCATTGGGCGGCAGGCGGGGAGACACCCTGGACAGGCCATCAATATGTCCACCTGCACATAAGGACATGTTTTACCATAATGATTCTCCTTCAATAAACATCATCGTGATGAAGGTCCGTCAGACAAAATGGCAGAAAGTTTTCTGCTGCAGAACTTAAAGTTTGATTTGAAGACACAATAAATAACCAATTAATTAATTCTGCAAAAAGTGGCATGGGACAACATTTTGGTCAAATTAAATAAAGTGGGAGGAATAAAACATTAACTTGATGAGTTCAGACATGATTTTCACATAGTTTAAATCATGTGCGCAATCCCCAATAACCATAGCAAATCACCTGATGTGGTTAACTTCCGTTATCCTCTCCATGAATGCGTATGCATCAAGACTAACATGCAAAAACTCTGATCCTTGTTTTCTTCTTAATAACAACTCCACTATTGTCATAGTAATTATTCATGGCTTTTTAAAAACACAAAGGGGGCTTCTGCCATCTTTAAGTAGTTCAGGTCCTCGGTGATTTTCTGTGTCTCTTTTTAATCTCTCCCATTTCCAGTAAGTTGAGTCAATTTTATTTGTGTAGCCCAATATGACAAATTTGCCTCAAGGGACTTTACAGCAACACAACATCCTGTCCTTAGACCCTCAAATTGGATAAGGAACAACTCCCTTAAAAAAAAAAAAACCTTTAACAGGGACAAAAAATAGGAAGAAACCTCAGGGAGAGCAACAGAGGAGGATCTCTCTCCCAAGACGGACAGCGCGCAATGTGAGGTGAGTAATATATGGGTTGTGAGCAACTGGATACCAATCCTTGCCTGTCTCTTTTGAGGCCAACTCTGATTGCACACACACACACACACACACACACACACTGGTGACATGCCACACACACATTTATTCATGCACACTGGTGACATGACATGACATGCCACACACACAATTAAATCAGTGTGGCGCTTTGCACTTGTGTCTCCGTGGCCCATAACCTGCCAGCTAATTCAATTTTCTGGATATATCTGCTGAAAGTGACCGCTAACATTCACCTTTTGAAAAAGAGAGCCAGAGAGGAGGAGAGAGGGAGCGAGAGGGGGGGGGGACTCTGAGGTAAGTGAGTTGTGAATGGGAAAGAGAGCAAGAGATAAGGGGAACTGTTAACATGTTCTTTCAGAAAAAGACAAGAGGGAGCTCAAACAGAGAAAGTAAAGCGGTTGCACCAGAGGAAAGATGAGGAAGAGCCAGTAGAGGAAGACAGAAAAAAGAGAGAAAGGGTGGCAGTGACCACCTACCCAGCTTTAAAAACAGGGAGGATGAAACAAACAGAGAATGTGAAAGAAGGGGCTTCATGTGTAAATTAGAGATGGCTTTACACACACAAACACACACACACACACACACACACACACACACACACACACACACAGGACACCCACGGTGATCACATCCAAGCCTTTAGCCATTAAGCGTATGTGTTGGTGATGTGTGGTGCCCTCAAATCTCCCCTCATAATAGGAAGTAATCCCCACAGGTATATCTGGTGCTGCTGCACACATACTAGACCAACACACACACACACAAGCTCTTAGATCGCTTTTCTCCTCTTCAAAGCCTATGTCTTGTCGCATTCAAGCCCCGTCATTAAAGCGGATCCTTGATAGAAGGCGTAGGGGAGAAAAGAGGTGTGGAGAGACAAACAGTGAGGGGGATCAGTCACAGCTTTAGGATAGATGACAGGCGTAATAGAGGTAGGTATATGAAGGAATCGAGCACTGATCAGGGTTGAAGAGAGAGAAAGGGGAGGTTGGATGGAAGGAGGAGCAGAACAGATGAAGGAGGAGGTGTGGTACAGGAGCAGACTTGAGAGCTGAAGAGAGGAAAGAAGAGAGGGAGAGGTAGGTATTGAGGGGAAGAGGGGAGGGAAGTGCTCTGATTATGCTAATTGGAGAATTTCTAGTAAAATGACCTAAATGTTGCAATTACTTTCCCCTGCAGATGCTCTATTAACCACACGCACACCAACACACACACACACACACACAAAATTGTTTTTCTATATTTGTGGGGACCCTCGTTACAATTTTTCTTGATTCTTTTGGCACATTTTTCCATTCAGTTTACTTTTTCAAAACAGCTCACACACAGCCCTTAACAGAAGACAAAATGACCAAAACAGCATATAATGTTTACAGAATGACACCACCTTCTCAAAACTTGTCGCACCCATCAAAACCAAACATTTCCATCAAAACCTACAATTATTTGTGCTCAATTGAAAATGTATGTTTTCTCATTTATTTAACAATGGATAACAAAATTGAAACTACAGCTATCAATATCAACCTCTGCAACCATCACTTCAACTCTTGTGCAGCACCCTCACAGTATTGACTGTTTTACTACAATGTGGGCTTTGTACTGAGCACTCTTACTTAGGGAATATACTGTCAGAAAGTATTTGAAATTGTATATTTTCAAAGTCAGTTACTCTATTGTAAATGGCTTCAGTGAAACTACCGTACTGCATTGTATTGTGGCAACAAACTTTACAAAAGTATAGAAATGGTTGTTGCCAAGAGTGCAAATACAGTGAAACACAGTAAATTGACTGTAAAGGCCGGCAAAGTGACTTACCTATTTTCATTGCAGAACGTACAAACAATTGATGCCACAGTATGATGGCTCAGGTTTGGCTGAAACCTTTGGCCAGCCTCTTGCATGGAGAGGCCATGATTGACTACGTGATCAATGACTGTTGCTAATTTCATTAGAGCATCTTACACAAACGCCACGTCCCCTGACAGGGGCCCCTGTACCTCATCCTCGCCGAGGTTGTTGGTGGCGGCCTCCTCGATCCATGCTTGGTATCAACTTCAATCTATTGGCCTCTTTCACAGGTTGAGAACTAATTGATGAATTGTGCACAGAGAGTTCACACAGGTGCTGACGATATTTAGAATTGAGAGAGAAGTTTCAGTTGGCTGCTACTAAGTGTCTGCAATGTGTTGACATGGTTATTTAATTAGGTTTCGTGTCTCTCTCTGAGAAGTGTGTTCACTGTTTTGAAGTGTGTTAAAACTCAAAGCAAATTGTGTGAAAGCAATGAGAAATAGTTAACCCATTTGCCAGAGAAGACTCTTGCTGTGCAAAGGTGTGAGCATTAGATTAAGTTGACCCATAATTTGCTAAATGTGTGTAAGCAATCAAGAAATACTGTAACTATATTCATTCCCCAGCTTAGCCTTCATTCCCTAGCCTAACCTAACTTTAACCCTTATATTAACCTTAACCCTAAACCTGAGTCCTAAAATAAAAATAGCCCCTTGAAGAAGTGAAGACTAGCCAAAATGTCCTCACTTTGCAAAAATCTCTCTTATGGTGGAAAAACTCAAACGGGTCCCAAAAAATAGAGCTGAACAAAAATAGAGCCTCCTCTCCATGGCTGATGCAGATACTCTAATACATGCATTTGTTTCATCCAGACTTGATTACTGTAAAGTTCTGTTTTCAGGTCTGCCACATTCTAGTACTAAAAGTCTTCAGATGGTTCAGAATGCTGCTGCTAGAATCCTGACTAAATCTATGAATTTTGACCATATTACACCAATTCTTGCCTTCCTTCATTGGCTTCCTATCCATGTTAGATCAGAATACAAGGTGCTTCTGCTGACTTATAAAATCCTAAATGGGCTTGCCCCATCCTACCTGTCTGATCTCCTTAAACCTTACATGCCATCTCGAGCACTTCGCTCTCAAAATACAGGGCTCCTGTGTGTACCCAATTCTAAAAAGAAGTCAGCTGGTGGCAGGGCCTTTTCCTATCGGGCTCCATTGTTGTGGAATAACCTGCCTGCTGCCATCAGACAATTAGAGTCTGTTGAGTCCTTTAAATCCAAACTTAAAACTCATCTTTTTGCCTTACCTAACAATTAGTTGCCTTTAAGTTGAATGCTTCACAACCTGTACTGGATGGCGGGTTGGTTTTCTGTCTCAATGAATTTACCAAACACTGTTCTGCCGACGAGATTATAGAGTATAGATTATGACTAATTGATGACTTAATTATGACTAATGACTATTGCAAACTGTTCTCTTCTCTCATATGTCTTTTCCCTCTCTCTCTGAATGATGTCTTCTCCTTTCTCTTTTTCTGTGTGAATGGTGTCATGTGAGTCTCCCTTGTGTGCACGTGCAGTCGGTTCTCCTCCCAGGTCTCCATGGTGATGGTGGTCGCCACTTGGATGCTGCCTGTCCTTCCCCTCCTCACATTTTCTTTTTATTAATCAATCCATATATTATTTTTTTTTACATGATGATGCTGGTCGCGTGGCTTGGGTCCTGGACTGTTCTGGTGGCATCTGGACACTGCTTGGCATCCTGCGTATCATATTCTTCATAAATTTTATAAGTCCATTATAATTCTGTTTATCCTCTTTCAATGTTGTATTATGTAAATTGCGTAAACACAACATCCATTGCACGTTGTCGATCTTGGGAGAGAGAGCCCTCCTTTGTTGCTCTCCGTGTGGTTTCTTCCTATTTTTTCTCCCCGTTAAAGGTTTTTTTTTGTTGTTTTTTTTTAGGGAGTTGTTCCTTATTCAATGACAGGGTGTACCCTGTCATCGGATAAGGATGTTGTGTTGCTGTTAAGCCCACTGAGGCAAATTTGTGATTTGTGATATTGGGCTATACAAATAAATGTGATTTGATTTGAACAAGAACACACACACACATATATACACACACACACACACACAGGCACATGAGTGCGCAAACACAATTTCACACAAACACAAACTGCTGCCCTTATCTGCTGAAAGCGAATGGCTCGCACCCTACTGGTGACACCGCTCTTTTGTCTAGCAATATAGATAGCTGTCTACGTTTAGTTTTGTCTTGTACTTTATAGTACTTATATTAGTAATGAATGGACCGGAGACCAAGGCATAACGCTGACCATTTACTAGGCATATCTTCAAGTATCAACACTCGCGCATGCGTGCTCATTACATATCAAAACCTGCTCATTACACCTCCCCCTTTTAAACTGATACTTTCAGGATCTTTACAGAAAAATTAAACCATATGTTAATAAAACCTAATGCTGATTTTACCAAAAAGGCAGAGGAACAGCTGGCACCTTAAACATCTCTGTAAACGTGAGCATATGTAAACTGGTTAAATGAACTTCACATTTCACATCTCATATCTATACACACATTTCACATCTCATTTTCCTTTCTTTTTTTTAACCTATGAACATATCGAGACAAATACATAACCTAACTGAGAGGTAGGGTAGACTACCTGAGCCTCTCTGTTGTGGTATGGAGGTTATTCTGCTCTGTGTATACTCACAACACTCAACTACAAATTCAGTTTTTTAACAGGCTTGACTGCCCTGCCAACTCTGGTGTGTAGTCCAGAGTCCGGCTGGCTTCCAGACGGTGAAGGCACTACTCTCAAATGAGAACGGTTTCTTCGGAGACTGCCTGTTGAGGTTTGGATCACGTATGAACGTGGTGTCCCTGCTGATCCAGAGACGACTCCTGTGTGTGGAACATTCCGTATCCAAACTCTCTGACCTGGCTGGAGTGGTGGTGTCTCCCGTGCTCTATGTCGTCTGTTGTATCCTTCAGCCTGTTGTCTTTTAAGCTCCTGGTCTTTCAACTCAAAAGCTCTCAAGTCTGGCCATGCTGGTTTGAGAGTGCGTGGACACACCGGAAGGGGTGTTTGGATGTTGTGCCCCATCAGGAGCTGTGCCGGTGATACTCCATGGGCAAGAAGAGTTGCTCTGTGCGCCATAAGCACTTTGTGAGGGTCTTCACTCTTCTGCAACAAGGATTTCACAGTCTTTACTGCACGTTCAGCTTCCCCATTGCTTTGTGGGTAACGGGGGCTACTGGTAACATGTTGAAAATTAAAATCTTTAGCAAAATCTGCGAACTCCGCAGCAGCAAACTGCGGTCCGTTGTCTGTGACGACTGTATCCGGCACCCCGTGGCGGCTAAATATGACTTTTATTTTCACAATCACAGCTGTTGCTGAAGTGCTTGTTAAATTGGCAACCTCAATGTATCTTGAATAATAATCAATGACTACTAAATGCTGACCCTTCTTCCACTCAAATAAGTCAGCTGCTAGCCGTTCCCATGGGCGTGATGGCAAGGGTGTGGTCATCAGAGGTTCTGTGGCATTTTGACTCTCTTTAGCACAAATTTCACACTGATGTAGTACCTTCTCTCTGATCTGTTTTGTCAGCCCAGGCCACCACACTGCTTCATGGGCCCTGGCCATGCATTTCACCATTCCCTGGTGACCCTGGTGAATTTTGTCCAAGATGTCCTGTTGCATGCTTGCTGGAATCAGTATTCTCTTTAGTTTCATTAACAGGCCATCCACCATCAACAGGTCGTTTCTGTATTGCCAGAAAGGCTTTAACTGTGGTGCAGAACTGCTTCTTTCCCATCCGGCGTGGATCAGGGAGGACAGCTGCTTACACACTGGATCTTCTTCTTGTGCTCTTCTTATTTGTAGCAACTTCTCAGGTGAGCCCGGAGTTGCTGAATGACCTCATTGATTTGAGCTGTGATGTTGTTCTGAAGCGCAAGGTCTTCCTCTGTTGCAGTATGCTGGAGTGGAGCTCTTGATGGAGCATCAGCTGCAATAAGATTTTTCCCTGGTACATGTACGATTGAGTAGGAAAAACACAGAAATCTCAATCTGAAGCGCATTATATGAAGCGGGACTTCATCCAGCGGCCTTGAGCTGAGAAGACTGATTGACGGTTTGTGGTCAGTTCGCATCACAAAGTGTAGGCCCAGGAGGTAGGTCTGAAATCTTTCACAAGCCCAGGTGATAGCAAGGGCCTCCTTTTCAATTTGGGCATATCTGCGCTCTGTTTCAGTCATGCTGCGAGATATGAAAGCCACTGGCCTCCAGTCTCCAGGTTCTTGAAGCTGAGATAAGACCCCTCCTAATCCGTAAGACAATGCGTCTGCTGACACCCTGGTTGGTTTCTCTGGGCTGTACTGGGCAAGGACAGTAGATGAGCAGGGCTCGTTTTTCACCTTTTCAAAAACACACTGCTGCGCTGCTCCCCACATCCACAAGTTTTCTGCTTTCAGGAGTTCTCTGATTGGCCCAGTGAGCTCTGCGATGTTAGGAGAGAATTTCCTCACATAGTTGACCATCCCCATGAAGTGTTTTACGTCAGCCACATCTTTGGTGGTGGCATCTCTCTAATTGCCCTAATCTTCTCCGGATCTGCTTGTATGCCCTCTGAACTGACAACGTGTCTCAGAAATTTGACCTGCTTCACTGCGAACTGACATTTGTCATTCAGAGTTAGGCCCCGCTGCTGCAGTCTTTGCAACACTTGATGCACCCTATCATCATGCTCTTTGGGCGTGGCACTGAACACCAGGATGTCATCCGCATGACACAAAGTTCCTTCTAGGCCGTCAAGCATCTGCGTTAAACGCTTCTGAAAGTGTTCTGGTGCGGATGATATTCCAAAGGGAAACCGATTAAAACAATAACGGCCAAATGGTGTGATGAAGGTGGTGAGTGGGGCTGAATCTTTGCGCAAAGGCACCTGCCAAAAACCGGCAGTGGCATCCAGTTTGGAAAAAATCCTAGCTCCAGCTAGCTTAGCTAGCGTCTCATCAACAGCTGGAAGAATATGTCACTCCCTGCACACATTTTCGTTCGGGCGGGTTAAGTCGACACATATTCTAATTTTTCCATTAGGTTTTGTTACTACGACCCTTCCTGAGTACCACTCTGTAGCTTCCTCTATGGGAGAAATGATGCCCATTTCCTCCATCCTTTTTAACTCTTCTTGAACTTTTCCTCTTAAGGGCAATGGCACACGGCGTGGCACAGCAAGGGCAAAGGGAGTGGCATTTTCTTTTAATTTAATTTTGTATTCTCCTTCTAGCTTACCTAAGCCTGTGGAAACTCTGGGATATTGTTCTTTGTATCTAACCTCAGCTGCTGTGATAGCTTGCACAGGGCTGAGCAGGCCGTCTTGTATCGCTGGTAAGCCAAGCAAAGGAGTCACTAACCCTGGCACAACATACACTTGCTGCTTTGCTACAATTCCATTGTGACTAATGTCCGCGGTAAAATGTCCCTTCACTTCTATGGGAGAGTTACTTGGTCAACACAGTCTTTTGGTTGTCAGTAGCAGCTTTCCATGTCGCTTTTGTGAATACAAATGTGCCGGGCTAGCTGTCACTGCAGCGCCCGTGTCCAACTTGAATGTCATCTGCTGACCATTCACTGCAACCGATTTCTGCCAGAATGTGTTGGATTTTGTACAATTCACTGTGCCCAGGAACAATGTCTCTACGCTTTCATCCAAGTCACTTTCCTTAATTTCTTCCACTCTCATTTTCGTTTTACAAACAGCGGCAAAATGCCCCCTTTTCTTACATTTCTTGCATTCAGCAGTGAGCGCGGGACATGCATTGAATGAATTTTCATGTGTCTTCCCACATCTGCCACATTTAGTATTTGCATTATTTTGCACTCTTTCCTTTGGTTTAAAACCACTTTTTCCGTGTGGAGAGTATTTCTGTTTGAACTTGAATCTAACTGCATCCATGTTTACATCTGTGCCATCTGTGCTACTCTGTCTCAATGCAGGCTGTTGCTTTTTAATTTCCTCACTTTGGCGGATTGTTGTGATAGCTTTCAAGAGTCAACTCAGAATCTAGCTGTAACTTCTCTGAAAGTCCATGGTCTCTGATACCTACGACAAGGCGGTCTCTGATCATCTCATCTTGGAGAATTCCATACTGACAATGCTCACCCAGTTTATGCACAGCAGTAATAAACGCTTCAACCGTCTCACCAGGCTCCTGGCTATGTTTGTTAAATTTAGCTCTTTCGTAGATCACACTATGCTTGCATATGAAATGTTTATCGAACGCTTGCTTTACTTTGTCGTGCTTTTTCTTGTCCTCATCCGTCAGTGCTAACATGTTCAGAACGTCATCCGCCATGTCTCCCATAGTGTAAACTAGCGAGTTAACTTGATACTCTTGACTCTTTGCATTTAGTTCTGCCGCTATGCGGAATCTTTCTAAACGTCAGATTAGTGGCGTAACCAGGAATATTTTTTTAGGTGGGCCTGAGTGAAAATGGGTGGGCCAAAATTTTCCAGCAATAATCCTTCAAACAGGACGCAAATTCGAACACATTACAGCAGTAAACACATAACACAGGTTTTTAGTACGTGACCAAGAAACATACTAAAACTTTAATAAAACCCCACTTAAACAAATACCACGCCAGTCATTCTCGCCAGGCTCTACACAACAATTTAAACATCACTGAGGAAAACAGCCCGACTCAGTCTAAAAGATCATGATACAACATGTAAGCTATAGGCCTATAGTACACGTTTTACAGCACAATGTGTAGACGCCGAGGGCGAGCGTTGAAAATCGAGATTATTTCATCATAGTCCAAAGAGTCAGTAAATTCCCTTTCAAAGGACAACATGGATAGATTGTTGAGGCGTGCAGTTAGCATGGAAGATCTTAGACATGTTTTGATACGGCCTGTAGTGGAGAAGAGTCTTTCAACAGTACATGAAGTCAGGGGAATGGTGATCATTGCCCTTAACAGTCTGTTAATGTTTGGGAAAACGTCAGAGTTGCAGCTGTCCAGCACTTCAATGAGGGATGGGTAACACTGACCCCTCTCCACTTTACGACGCAGTGCCTGAAAGAAAACGGTCCATTCCGCGTCCTCAATAGATATCCGGTAATGATCACACGAATGCTGCAATGATTCTTTCTGGGCAAACGTAACTGATCCTGGTAAACAAGCAGCGGCTGCTCGCATGATGCCATACTGATCTTGCTGAAAGCGACTGTCCAGCTCAGTAATCTGCCTGTCCAGAATGTTAATCCATAGCTGCTTCAGGTCAGCGTTGTTCCTCACGTTTGTAGTTTTGCCCAAACTAGTGGTAACCACCGACTCATTGAATCTCGCGGGCAGCTTTCTCTCCCGAGCGCCGGTGACATCCCAGCTGGAGACGTCATTCTTTTCCATCAGTTCCTCTGTTAGTTTTAACACTTTGTTGAAATCACCTTGTGAATTATCTCTAAACTGTGCAAAACTGTCTTTGAGGCCTTGAATTAGATCTATGCAGTCAGTGACAGTCAATGAGCCACTCTGTAAACCTTTTGTTGCAAAATCGCTGCTCTCGAATAATTTCCCGAATGTAACCAGCAAAAACAAAAATTTCTTCGTCTGAATTTGTTGCAAAAGTGATTCGGCATCAACTTTAGTGTGACCACTAGTTTCGGAAAATTGTGCTAGCGTTTCCTAGATAACGTCGAGTAACACCAAAACCTTGCTCACTGATCCTGACTTCGAGTTCCACCTTGTGTCTTGTTGAGCGCTCTAACTCCAGGCATCATCTGTTAGGATGAAGCTCTTTCTGTATTTCGAGGAATTTAGCGTGTCTGTGCGCACCTGTCATGAAACTGTATAGAGAGTTCAGTGTCTCGAAAAAAGTGCTGACGTGTCCCAACACTTTCGAAGCGGTGCAAAGAACTACATTAAGACGGTGGGAATTACAGTGGACGTATACCGCGTCTGGAAAAGTGCGTTTTAAAATAACATGCACACCCCCTCTGTTCCCTGACATTACGGAAGCCCCGTCAAAGCTTAAACCCACGCACAGAGAGGGATCAAGTTCCGGTGGTTGCAGCACTTCTAAAATCTTCTCAGATATCGCGTTTGCACTCATATCACCGGTGTCTACAAATCCTATTGCTCTTTCTTTTATTGTCCCTGCATGAATGTACCTAATACACACAGCGACCACTTCACGCTTTGACATATCCTTATATTCGTCCGCTAATATGGCATAGTAGGTGGCGGGTGATTCACGCAGCTCTGCTTTTATCTTGCGCAACAGTAATGAGGCAGCAGATTCTAGCAATTCGTTCTGAATTTTTGCACTCATGAGCGTTGCATTTTTAGGCATTTGTTGAAGGCGACTTTGAATTTCTGGGTCGTATTTGGAAATGAATTTAAACAATTCTAAAAAATGTCCCTTGTTTAGTGCTTCTGCTTCCTCGCTTTCTTTGTGTCCACGTAATGACAGTTCTTGTTTTGCACAGAACATAACAATGTCCAGAACCACCTTTACGTGATCACGATTTCTTTCCACAAATGAGCGGTCCATTGCCTCAGGGTTTAGTTGGTCTAGAACAGTCCCCCGACCTAGCAGGCTTGCTCTGTAACCCTCAAATTTACCAAGTGCAATACAATGGGGTTTGCTAGCCTGATGTTTCGAGCATGCCTGGCGGAGGGGCTTCCAATCTACAAACCCGCTTCGAAAAAACTTGTTTTCCATATGGGGCTCGGGGAAATGCCTACACATTTTACAGAAAACAGCGTTCCTTGCTGAGCTGTATTCAAGCCACTTAAATTCTTCATACCACTTTTGGGAAAAAGAACGTAATTTTCCTGAAATGTTGGTTGCGGGGAACACTAATTTAGGCTGCGAGGGTGGCTCATCCACAGCAGACAAATCTGGCGGTGGCATGGTCAAGGGAATCGTCTCACCGTCGTCCGAGGGGGAAGGAGAAGCTGCCTGCAACGGAGAAGCTGTAGCCTCCTCTGTCGTTCCCTCCGGCGGTATCTCACTCTCATTGGGCGGCTCAGTCGGTGCTGGAGCAGGTGTGCTTTCCTCCTCCTCCATCCGTGGCTTTTTAAAAAAGCGGAAGATTGAACTTTGTTTCGCCATTCCATAAGTTATGGCTAGCTATTGGCTAGTTAGCAGCAGTGAAAAATACAGAGCGTGATGGTATGCGCGCTCAGATTTTGCAGTTCTATGTACGTAAAAGGGGCCGGCCTGCGTGCTTGTAAGCCAGCGTGATTGGGTGGGCCTGGGCTTGAAATGGGTGGGCCTGTGACAGGCCAGGCCCACCCGTGGTTACGCCCCTGCGTCGGATCCAATTAGGCCAACTACCAAAGTCTCCAAAGTCAAATGCTTCATGCGGACTTATTGAAAATAGAGAATTCATTCTGTTTTACCTTCCCAATGCTCCTCTCAAACATTGTATCAACGCAGCGCCATGTTGGCGTTAGCTCTGCTAGCTCACTCGGCGAATTTTAAATTTCTTTTCTCACGTAGTCAAACTGCACGGAACTTTGTGCAGTTTGTATTTATCTCAGAGGCGAGGACGATGACTTCTGACACCATGTCTTGTGCTTTATAGTACTTATAATAATTATATAATAATTATATATAGTACTAATAATACAACGTGTCTAATTCCAATTACTATTTCACCTATTGGTAGCTAAAGTTCTGCCTACTACTGATCACTTCCACAAGATGCTTGAATTTGGGTTCATTAATATCAGATCATTGTCTACCAAAGCCTTATTAATCTGCTACTCCTACTTTCAGATGCTCCTGTTAGAGATTGCCACAGCGACCTTATTAATCAAATTATTATTATTATTATTATTATTATTATTATGTAATATATAATTATATATAAAATATATAAAATGATAAAAAAGGGGACCGGACGGTGTGCTCCAATTATCGGGCCATCACATTGCTCAGCCTCTCTGGGAAAGTCTACTCTAAGGTGCTGGAAAGGAGGGTCCGACCGACTGTTGAACCTCGGATCCAGGAGGAACAATGCAGATTCCGTCCTGGCCGTGGTACAATAGATCAACTCTTTACCCTTGCAGAGGTGCTGAGAGAGGCATGGGAGTTTGACCAGCCTATCAACACGTGTTTTGTGGACTTGGAGAAGGCTTACGACCATGTACCCCGAGGCACTCTGTGGGGGGTATTGCGGGAGTATGGGGTACCGAGGAAGTTGCTACAAGCTATCCAGTCCTTGTATAACCAAAGTGAGAGCTGTGTCCGCATTCTCAGCACAGAGTCAACATGTTTTCGGTGGGTGTCGGAATCCGCCAAGGTTGTCCCTTGTCTCCAATTCTGTTTGTGATATTCATGGACATGACCTCAAGGCGCAGCCAAGGTGAGGAGTGTGTCCATTTTGGGAACCTCAGAATTGCATATTTGCTCTTCACAGATGATGTGGTTTTGTTGGCTTCATCAGAATGTGACCTCCAGCGTGCACTGGGGCGGTTTGCAGTTGAGTGTGAAATAGCTGGGATGACCGTCAGTACCTCCAAGTGTGAGGCCATGGTTCTCTACCAGAAAATGGTGTGATTGCTCCCTCCAGGTTGGGGATGAGTTGTTGCCTCAAGTGAAGGCGTCCAAGTATCTTGGGGTCTTGTTCACAAGTGAGGGTAGGATGGAGCAGGAGATTGACAGGCGGACTGGTGCAGCATTAGCAGTAATGCGGACGTTGTACTGGACCATTGTGGTGAAGAGGAAGCCGAACCAGAAGGTAAAGCTCTCAATTTACCAGTCAATATTTGTTCCAACCCTCACCTATGGTCATGAGCTTTGGGTAGTGACCGAAAGGGTGAGATCACTGCTGAAACGAGTTTCCTCCTTGGGGTGTTTGGGTTCAGCCTTAGCTATAGGGTGAGGAGCTCGAGCTTGGACATCCGGAGGGAGCTCGGAGTAGAGCCGCTGCTCCTTCGCGTGAAAAGGAGCCAGTTGAGGTGGTTCGGGCATCTGATTAGGATGCCTCCTGGGCGCCTTCCTTTGGAGGTTTTCCGGGCACATCCAACTGGGAGGAGAGCCTGGGGTAGACCCAGAACTCATTGGAGGGACTACATGTCCAATCTGGCCTGGGAACGCCAGGAGGAGCTGGAGGGCATTGCTGGGGAGAGGGATGTCTGGAGTGCCCTACTTAGCTTGCTGCCACCTCGACCCGATCTCAGAGAAGTGGCTGATGATGAGATGAGATATAATTACATATTATATAGTTATAATAACAACAACAACAACAATAATAATAAATCATAATAATATAATTATATTATATAATTGCATTGTCAATGATTATTAATCTTATTATCAAAGCCTTAATAAATTATCTGATTCTTGAAAATAGTTTCAATGTGATGGATTATGTGAAACATGGCTGAAACCAAATGTTTTCCTTCCCATATGAATTATTATAGAACAGAGCAATATTTTTTCACATATTAGTTTTTTACTTCTAACTACATGCAAAGGGATGTTAAATTTTTTTTTTGAATTTTCATAATTTTGAACAAGTTACAGATGTGTCCACTAGAGTGGACATCATGCAACCCTTTCATGCATGAATTATGACAACCTCAGTCAGATTTTTTTCCTAAGTGTTTTTATTCCTCTTTAGGCATGAAAAAAAACCTACATCTTTTTAAACACGCATTTTTCACATTTTTTACATGCCCACTCGGGTGGACAGCATTTGTTTGAGTTTTCACATGTTGAACTTTATATTTTTTTCTATGAATGATTTTCTACACAAATAACCAAATGCCAAAGGCTCTCCAGAACTGTATACCTTTTCAGTGAACATTTTCTACAAAAATAACAGAAAAATATTGTCCCTGGCTCTCCTTAACTGTATATTTTTTCAAAGAATATTTCCTACAAAAATAGCAGAAAAAATTGCCCATGGATCTCCAAATATTCTCAGATGTAATTCAGCCAATGACCAAACCCATGAATAAAATTATATTAGGGGAAAACTATGAATAATGTGTTCACATAGCCTATAACATTCTAATGCTGTTCAATGCAATACAAAAAGGTCTCAGGTGGTGCCTTGTACACTGCTCTGCGCTTCAAAGGAGGTGGGTTGGCACTGGGTCTTCCTCTTGTGCGTGTCTTGATGCAACCTGTATTTATTTGCGCATGAGCTACAGATGACTTGAAATGCACTCTCTTTCAGATGTAGCAGTACTGTCTTCAGCTCTACTGACTTGTACATCAGTTTACCAAGTCTATCTTGTATGAAAATTGGCAAAGCACCCAGGGCACAAAGCCTCAAGACACTGCATGCAGATGTACTTGGTTTTGTGTGTGCATGCATGTTTGCATGTTTTGCTTCGGTGAGCTGGGGCCATGGTTTCCAGGGCCAAACCTGATCTCAGGGGGTGCCTTGCTCTGTGCTTCAAAGGAGGTGGGGTGGCACTGGGTCTTCCTCTTGTGCGTGTCTTGATGGAACATGCAGTAGCATGAGCTACTGATGCCTTGAAATGCAGAATATCCTTCTTTTCAAATCCAGACATTCGGTAGAGGTACCAGGCATTCACAGTGGTCACGTCCAAGAAGTGAAAGAACACTCGGATGTACCGCCGTTTGTTTTTGCATCTGTGGGGATACACTGCGACACATTTATCTATGAGATCGACTCCTCCCATATGCTGATTGTACAGCTTCACGGATAATGGCCTTTGAATGTTGAGCTTTCTTTTTTTTCTTTCTTGCTCCATCTCTGGGCCACATCTGGTGGGGACTGGCCAACGCAGGAAGAGGCCATGCAGATCACAGAACTATCTAACCAATGTGTGACAGTGAGATTTTCAGCATTGCTGACAACAGCGAAGCTCCTCCTCCTTCATTTTTGAGTTGCTCATCACTCTTCAGTTTCAGTTGTGCTCCCTGGAGCCTGTTGATTCTGCATGTGCCAGTGCCATAGATGTCCTGTTGTGCCTGAATGACTGGAATGGTGCAGAAGAAATTGTCAAAAAACACCTTGTGACTTTTTTGCTGTATGTCATCACAGAGACGCATGATTATGTCTGCAGGCATTCCCAATTGACTGACCTGACCACGCCCAGCTAAACCCTGATACACTTCAAATCTGTACTTGTATCCAGAGGTCCCTGCTCTCACCCACTTTCACACCCAAGGGTTTGTTTTTGTTTTTTGTTTTTTGGGATGTACTGCTTGAGAGACAGGCGGCCCTTGAAGGGAATGACCTGCTCATCAATCGATTGAAATTCTTCAGGATCTAACATCTAACACTGGTCTGACTTTGAAGAGCTTATTCAGCATTCCTGGCTCCTGTGAGTAATTATCAACAAAGCGAATGTACCTCAGAATCTGTTCAAATCTGTTGTCTGGTATAGCATTCACTATCAAATCAAGATGCAGCCCTTCCTCTGATGACCAGTATATTCTTGATCTTGGGTAATGGAGGTATGGCATGACCAACTTAATTCCTAGAAATATCGTAATTTCTTCTTTTGTCAAGGCCAGATTTTCTTTTCCTTTTTGGAGTGCATACAGGTTTGTATTGTGCACCATTTCATTTATCAGATCTTCGGGAAATAGATGCATAAATAAATCTATTGGTTCTGTTCTGTCAACATTCACTTTCCACTCTCCTAAAAAAGGAGGCAAGTCTCCCTCAAACTGGTTGTCTTTGGTTTTCCAGATATTTCTGTTTTTTTTTCTGTCCTTGAGCTTTGTCAGATGGCACATCCTTAACTTCCTCGGCATCCCCAGCTCCCTCAGCATCTTCAACTCCTTTGGCATCCTCAGCTCCCTCAGCTCCACTGTCACTACTGTTAGCATTCGCTAATCTTTCTTTGTCTGGCAGCCATTCATCATCACTGCTACTAGCATCATCCTTACTTTACTCAGATGGTATTTGCTCCACTATCCTGTAGGCCTTTCTGTCATGCTCTGCACTCCAGCTCTACAAAATATAAAGACACTAACTGTTATTCACACAATGGAACTAATCTGCCCAAAATATTGGTTTTGTTACAAAAACTGCAAGTTACATTCCAATAACATAAATCAATTGATTTACAGAAAAAAAAGTTATTGCAGATGAAGTATTTTCAAGAACAACAGTCTCAGTAATAGTATGAATTGTAGTTGAAATATAGCTAGCGATGCATGATGTCCAATGTAGTGGACAGATGATTAATCGTAATTTCCTCCCAACATAAAATCAATACTTGAAAAATATAACAATTATGTTACTTCTTAGTTGTTACTTGATGTTACAAAATTTTATTTACCTGCAAGGGTCTCCTACTATAGAAGTATTGGATGGATAGTCCAGAGCTGCTCGGCATGGCTGGCATTCTGTCGGCCATCTTGATTTTGATAAATTTGTGTTGCATTTACAACGGCTGGCCAGTGGGTGGCAGTGTATGGGATGACGCACCAGCGTCCACTGATGTGCAACTATGCCATCAAAACCCATACATATACACGAAAACTGTAGTGACCAGGATGCGTGAAAGTGTTAAATGAAGCTTCCCCACCCAACTATACTTACATGCCCATGTAACAACAACGAATGCCATTCTAACGGACCTGGTGATAGGATACAGTATATGCCTCTTTCAATCACAGAGAGCCAGCATTTCCAACACTTCGATGCCATCTCTCTGTGTGTGTGTGTGTGTGTGTGTGTGTGTGTGTGTGTGTGTGTGTGTGTGTGTGTGTGTGTGTGTGTGTGTGTGTGTGTGTGTGTGTGTGTGAAATAATTGTTAAACGCTTTGAGTGGCTGTTGCAGCTAGAAAAGTGTTATATAAAATGTAACTCGATTGGTTGATTGCTATAGCTCAGGCAAATAAACAAGGTGGGGTGTGGCCTTAATATACATCTATTTTCATTCTGACTTCTAGACTTGAATCTAAATTCCAGTCTTTTGAGGCGCTTGTTTTCCCTCAGCCATGAATAGACTCGGCTCAGTCCAGATTGTGATACTCTATCGGCCCTCTGGTTCTTACTCACTATTTCTTGAAGAATTTGGAGAATTTGCCTCAGGCCTTGTTACTCATTCTGATGAGATTCTAATTCTTGGGAATTTCAATATTCATCTGAATAAGGCTGCTGATCTTCTAAGTAAAGCCTTTCTTGCACCTGTTGATGTTTTTGGGTTCACTCAGTTTGTCCAAGAGTAGACTCATTGCAGTGGTAACACCCTTGACTTGGTTTCATCTAAAGGGATAGCTGTTTCTGATCTAAATGTCTTGCCAACCACATCTGCTTTGTCAGATCACTTTCTCATCAAATTTGAAGCATTATTGGCCTGTCAAGTTAATGTCGGCACAGATGTAATTGCCACTCGCCACATTGGTCCATCCACTGTAGCTGCATTTGGCCAGCAGCTATCTGAAGTCTTGGCTCCTTTTACTACAATGACTGGCTCTGTTGAAAATTTCACTAGTGATTTCAATGTGGCCCTCTCTAGTCACCTCGATTCAGTTGGACCAGAGCTAGGCGACTAAAGAAGCCTACACCCTTGTTTAACAATGAAACGTGCTCTTAAGTGGGCCTGCAGGAGATGGGAACATAAACGGCAAAAATCAAAATTGGAGGTTTTTTACCTATCTTGGCATGAGTGTTTATTGAAACACAAGTGTGCTTTATCTGCTGCAAAAGCAGCATATCTCTCTTGCTTAATATTAATAAACATAACCCCTGATTTCTCTTTGACACTGTATCTAAACTTACTAAAAAGCAGCCATCTCTTAGCTGCTCACCATTCATGGCCCATGAGTTTCTAGACTTTTTCTGCAATAAGGTTGATGAGAACATATACAAAATTAGTTAGACTCCAGCTACTCCTGCAGATTGCATCTTACCAAATTCATATGTATACAATGAGTCACTGATAGTCCCTGATATTACTACTTTTGAGACTATCTCTCTGGATACTTTGACTAAGCTCATGTCAGCTTCTAAACCAAATACTTGCCTACTTGACCCTTTACCAGCTGTAATGGCTTGAATTACTTGACAAAAAACAATAAACCTACAAGCCATGAGGAGGCTGAAACCGGCTAGAACTTACTAATTGACGTGTCCGTGTTGAAGTAGGCCACTTGCCAGATCAATGACTGAATTTCCACTAGGTCCGTTGCAATAATACTCCACAATTATGTATTTACACCACAAAAATATCCGATGCACAATTGCATGAAAGATATAAAGCAAACGGTACTACCTTGACAAGTGCACAACGAACGACATGACGTGACTGTCAAAAACTTGTTTGCCCTCGCCGGTAACAAACACACCTGCATGTCATCAGGACCATTCACATTATATAGACAGGCAATGCATTTCCGCTCTGACAGGTAGAGCCACCTACTGGGCAATAAAGGGAACTGCCATAAAGAACCCAATTTCATACAGAGGCATATTGCATAACAATAAAGAAATGCAAGCAAAATAAATGAAATATGAAATATGGCACTAAACAAGCAAATTGGCTCTAACACGCCGGCCCCTAATTGTTACATGTTGGCAGGCGTAACAATTACACCATGTAAATGCAACCAAAGAGCCAAAGTGGGCCATAGGGAACCATATTGCATTAACAGTCTCAAGTCTGTGAAACTGCTGCCTCGTGCAAAAGACAAAGCTTGGTTACTGGTCACTCCAACACGTTAGATTTGGTCTTAAGATGCACTGAGCGCACCAAGCCGTTCTTGTCTGGGACGGTCTCCAAAACTCTGCCGAGGAGCCAAGAGCCTAGAGGAGCCAAGAGTCCACCACAATGACGATATCTCCAGGTACAACATTTCTCCTGGGTTGACTCCACTTTTGCCGTTCTTGAAGGAGAGGGAGGTACTCTTGTACCCATCTTTTCCAGAAAAGTCCAGAAATATACTGAGCTTGCCTCCACCTCCTCTTCACATACAAATCTTCCTTCACAAAGAGCCCAGGCGGTAAGACTGGCTTGCCTTTCATCAGCAGAATATGGGTCGGAGTGAGCAGTTCAAGATCGTTAGGATCGTCGGAAAGTTTGGTGATGGGGCGGTCGTTTAATATTGCCTCCACTTCGCACAAGACAGTGTGCAAACCATCGTCATCCAGAGTTTGCAAATGCAAAACAGACGTAAGAACCTTCCTCACCATGTGGATAACTTGCTCCCACACGCCTCCGTGGTGCGATGCTCCTGGTGGGTTGAAAATCCAGTGAATTCCATCTTGGAGCAAGGCTCCCTTCAACCGTTCCTGATTCAGAGCTGCAAGACCCTCCTTCAACTCTTGCTCCGCTCCCACGAAGTTCGTTCCATTGTCAGATCACATCTGGGATACTTGCCCTCTTCTGCAGATGAATCTCCGTATGGCGTTGATGCATGCATCGGTATCCAGAGATGGCGCCACTTCCAAGTGGACAGCTCTACTTGAGAAACTGGTGAAAATCACCCCGTAGCGCCTACACATACTTCAGCCTCTCTTCACTTCAAACGGCCCGAAGTAGTCAACTCCAACGTTTGTGAAGGGAGGTAAATCAGGCAGAAGCCTTTCCTTGGGCAAATCTGCCATCTTCTGTTCTCCTACCCTTGCACAGTGGAGCCTACAAAAGCAACACTTTCCAATGATCTTCTTCACAGCCAAATTGGCGTTTGTGATCCAGAACTTCTTGCGAAGCTTCGACAGTGTATGATTTCTTCCACTGTGTCCCAGTTGTTCGTGGATGTGCCTCAGAATGAGTGTGGAGATGTACTAATCTTTAGACAGAATGAGTGGATGTTTCATTTCTTCAGGCATCGCCGCTCTACTCAGTCGTCCGCCAACTCTCAAAAGGCCATCATCCAATCGTGGGTACTGCTTGTAGATCACACTGTCTCTTAAAACTGATTTTCCAGCTGATAATGCAGCTATTTCCTTCTGGAACCTTTGTTGCCGACAGTATCGAATGATGGAAACTTCGGCTTCCAATAGGTCATCCAATGACAAGGTCTGCCCTCTTAGGGCTCCTTTGGCCTTTTCCATCTCTGCCTCAATGTGCCTGGAAGAACCACGTGTATCCTTCTCATGGACCCTAACACCCTGCAGCTCCTTCCTCCTTTGTACCAGCTCGAAAAGAGTGCTCTTCACCTTTAGAAACCATGCCACAGCCGTCTTGAGTTTCTTCCAATCGGAGAGGTAAGTAACAAGCTGTTCTGTAGCATTAGGTGTGTCTGTGATGATCGTGTTCACGACAACAGGCTTCTTGACCTCTGGATCAGCACTGGCAACAATGCAGTTTGCTGTATAAGTAGGCCATTCATCCACAGGTTGAGAGAGGAACTTTGGGCCCTCAATCCACCTGTCACCAGTCAGCAGTTCTTCAGCTTTCATACCCCTGGATGCGTCATCAGCGGGGTTGTCTCTGGTGTTGATGTACTTCCATTGAGACACGTCAGTCATTTCTCTAATGGTTTACACGCTTTTTGCGACGAAGGTATGAAAGCGCTTGTCCTCATTTCTTAAGTACTTGATCACTGACATGCTGTCTGTCCAGAATGTTGATTGATCCAACGGCAGCTGAAGCTCAGTCTTCAACATCTGGTCCACTCGGACTGCCAGAACCGCAGCTGTCAGTTCAAGACAGGGAATGGTTATATGTTTCAGAGGCGTGACTCTCGCTTTCCCCAAGAGGAATGAAACATGGATTACTGTTCCTGCTGTTCTGATACTGTTCCTACTCTTCACTAGCGTCAGAAAAATTATGTAATTCTGCACGAGTGGGGCGTCCAAAGTCATTAGGCTTAACGCATCTGTTGACTTTGAATGACGTCATTTTTTCCAGTTCGTCCAGCCATCTTGTCCATTGGTGTGCAATATCTTCAGGAATGTCATCATCCCAGCTGCACCCTCTTCTACACAGCTCCTGCAGCATGAACTTGGCAGACAGTGTAACTGGGCTAAGGAAGCACAGGGGATCGTACACTGAACTCACGATGGACAGCATACCTCGCCTGGTATGCGGTTGTTCCTTCTTCACCATCTTGAATTTAAAGGAGTCTGTTTCCACACACCACAGTAACCCTAGGGCTCGCTCCATTGGAAGCTCATCTCTGTCCAGATTCAGCTCTTTCGAGTCCCTTGCCCGGTGCTCTTCTGCAACTGACTGCAGCACTGACCAGCTGTTGCTGGTCCACTTGGTCAATGTGAAGCCGCCTCTCTGACAAATCTCTGAAAGAGCTTGGACCATGGCCACTGCTTCCTCCTATGTGGGTAGGCTCTTTAAACAATCGTCAACATAAAAGTTTCGCTTGACCGTGTCAACAACATCAGCAGCAAAGTAATTGCGATTGTCTTCAGCCATCTTCTTTAGTGCGTAGCTCGCACAACTTGGGGAGGAAACTGCCCTGAACAGGTGCACCGTCATTCGGTGTTCCACAACTTCCAGACTTGTATTGCCCTCAGGCCACCAGAGAAAGCGAAGAAAATCTCGGTGTTCTTCAGGAACTTTGACCTGGTAAAACATTGACTTTATGTCTCCCATGAACGCTACTGGCTCCTGTCTGAATCTTACAAGAACACCAAGCAGTGAACTAGTGAGATTAGGGCCTTGTAACAGTTCACTGTTCAGTGAAGTTCCCTGGTATTCAGCACCGCAGTCGAACACCACCCTTAAGTTGCCCTTCCTTGGATGATGCACACCATGGTGGGGAACATACCAGACTTGCCCAACTCCACAATCCAGCTGATGCTGAGGCACTTCCTCAGCATATCCATTCCTGATAACGTCAGTGAAAAAGTTGGTGTATTCCTTGTGAAACGTTTCATCTTTCTTGAACCTCCTCTGTAATCCAAGTAGTCGTTGCTTGACCACACAGAGGTTGTTGGGAAGAGCAAGCTGGTCACTTCTGAAGGGCATCTTCACCCTATAGTGTCCATCCATGAGCTGTGCGGATTCATCCATGATCTTCATAATCGAACATCTTCTCTTGACATTCCCTTTTCTTCTGAATTCCTTTCGTTGAAATCATGGTTATATTGGTTGCTCAGCATCTCTTCCAATCTGCTCACGGAAATCCTATTGACATTGGCCACTGGAAGCCCATTTTCAGAACCATTATCTGCTTGAAGGGGCCCGTTGACCACCCAGCCCAGAATAGTTCTCACAGCATACGGACCATTTCCATGGCTGTTGACCACCTCCCAAGGTTCCAATAACCTGGGTGCATTGGTACCAATCAATAAGTCAACATTTGCCTTAATGCTGGGGATTTGGACATCAGACAGGTAAGGCCACTTCACCAAATCTTCCTGGGTGGGAATATTGTCACTGGTCACAGGCATTTTCCTTTGCGAAAGGACTTCTGGGAGGCTATAGAAGGTGTCACCACTGAGACCAGACACCTCCAAACCTTTCAGTGAGGTACTTGGGACCACCTTCTCCTGTCCCAAAGTGAGCAGAAGGAAGTTGGTCCGTCGTCCAGTCACATTCAACGCATGCATTAGGTGGTCAGAACAAAATGTTGCAGAACTACCAGGGTCGAGAAAGGCATACGTTTGCAGTATCTTGTCTCCCTTTGTGGACTTGACTTGGACTGGCAAAATGGACAGCTTACAATCACCTCCACCGGCCCCAGTAAGATCACAAGTTTGCGTTGAAGTTGTATTGACAACTGGATTGACAGCTGAAGGGACACTGGCAGATTCCTTAGGCTGCTTGTTTGTGCTGGGATAAGGCCTGTCAATATGAAGCATGGTTGGATGATTTTTTTTCGCAAACCTCGCAGGTTAGGCGCTTGTCGCAATCACCACTCATGTGACCGGAACACAAACATCCAAAACAAATCCCCTTTTGCTTCAGAAAGATAATTTTATCCTTGTGCTTCTTACTTTTCAGCCGCGGGCACTCCGCCAGAGAGTGACTCCGAAAGCAGCACACACAAGATCCAGATTTCTCCACTTTGGCATCATGCCCCTTCTGGACAGAGCCTGAGTCTGGTTCTTTGGAGTCCAGACGTGTCACAGTTGTAGCAAAGCTGTTGCCTTTAGCTCTGCTGTACTGGGACTGAGGCTGGGACTTGCTTCTGTTGCTCAATACTTCTTTGCCAATTGGTTGGTCCTGGATGTCGCCGAAAAGTGGGTCAGAAAGGATCCTAACTTGGCGTTCCATGAATTTGACGAGATCGTTGAAAACAGCTCTGCTATGTCGTCGCTCCAGTAGCTCATGAGCTGTTGTCCTCCATCTTTCCCTAAATCTGTAGGGCAGCTTGGTCATGATCATGCGCACGTTGGTAGGCATGTCGAGCTCTTGCATGTGTTGCAGCTCTGTCATCACATTGCAACAGTTGCGCAGGGACAGAGAATAGGCCTGTAGCGCCTTTACATCCTCAGACTTAACTGTGGGCCAAACCAAAGCCTTCTCAATGTAAGATGTAGCAATCTTAAACTCATTCTCGAAATGTTCATGCAGGAGATTCTTTGTCATGTCGTAACCACGATCAGGCATCATGTGCTGACAACTCCTTACCAGCTCTCGTGGTTGTCCTTCTGTGAATTGTTCCAAAAAATATAAGCAATCTGCTTTGTTAGCCTTTGATTCAATAATATGCTCTTATAAAGCTCCTATATTTGAAATGCAGGGATATCTCTGGATGGTAGAGACATTGAGAGCTGTTGTTGCACAAGGGCGTCTGTGATTTCGTTCTGCCGTTGCATGATTGTGCTCAAGTCTCCTTGTGGTGGCATTTGAGAAGGTTGATACAATGGAGCATGTGGCCTAGTAAGAGCAGGCATAACATGAAGTTGTGGTTGTGCAGCAGCTCCGCCGCGCGGTGGCATTTGGGAGGGCTGCGGTTGTGCAGCAGCTCCATACATTTTAGCCTTTAGTTTGACACTGGAGTCAGGCTGTTGTTGCTGTTGCAGTGAAACAGTGACTGACTTTGGTTTGCCACTCGGCTGTTGGATTGAAACAGTTGGTTTTGTCTTTGGTTTGACAACGGGCTCTTGCATAGGAAGATTGAATGGCTTTGCTGCTGGATTTAGCACAGTAGAGATTGGTTGAGGAGGTCCAGTGTGATTTTCCACATGCGAGATCCTTCCATTAGAGGTTCGTGACCGTCTCCCACTCTCTGATGCAGTGTCCAGAACAGCCAGTTTAGCAGCGGGTGCAGCCAATTCAGCATCCATTTTCAGCTGCTGCTTTTTCCTCCTTAACTCTTCCTTCTTCCTCCTTAACTCTTCCTCCTGAGCCTCCAGAGCTTGTCTCTCCTTCAAAGATGCTGCTTTCACCAGCAGTGCAGCTCTCTCAGCCTCTGCTTTCATACGTTCAGAGGCTGTACTGTTACCACTCTGTCTGCTGGTTTGAGAGTGTCTACATTCAACATTTGATGCGCTGTCACCTGGTTTCACATCATCATCCACATTGTGAGAAAGCACATTATCTGGTTGCACATCGTCTGGGTGCACATAAACCACATTGCTCACATTACCAATATTTTGCGCCAACCATTGTTCAACTTGAACATGGAAACTCTTCTCAATTGCCATTCTTGACCCAAACCAGGCGTTTTGTTTTTCAATTTCATCCAGGGGCATAGGTAACACA